>NC_058159.1:31536919-31824650 GCF_020080835.1 Cotesia glomerata | reverse complement strand
AACTAGCATCCCCACACGTCGGCGTTATCAACTAAATTTAATTATGTTTATAAACATCTGTCACTTTGACAGTATAATGTTTTTTTTTTTTTTTTTTTTTTCTTATTCTACATAATTCTGATTCTAATAACACAACTACAATTGATAAATTATTAAAATTGTTGTTAAATATGCCTTTTTTTACAAATAAATTTTCTCCAAAAAAAACTCCGCTGAGAAAAGCACCAACATCTTTAGCAAATAGAGATCTAAGTCCTCAACGTATTGAAAGAGAACTCGGTCCTGAAATAGGGCCCATTAAAATACGTCTTGGTGATCACGAATCAGTATTTGACAGTGGTACTTGGATTCCTGGTAATTATATTTATTCTTTATAAGGATGTAATTATAAATTTTTTAATCATTTTATATATATTTAAGATTCAGGTAAAATAGGAGTTACGTACAAAGAAAATGAAAAACTAAAAAAAGAAATCAGTAGATTGGAGGAAGAAAATAATTTTCTTAGATTAAAATTTGAATTAATGTTAGATATGGTAAGTAATAATAAAATTAAATTTATTAACAACTTGGTTTTTAATATAAAATTTATTTATTTAAAAAAAATTAAACACCCTTATTTTATATAACATTATAAATATTAAACATTATTTGATCGAATGAATAATTTTATCTTTCAGTTAACAGAAACTACCGCTCAAGTACAATTAAACAAAGACCACGTTGAAAACTTAAAAAATAAAATATCTTATAATAAACGGTTATAAATTTAATATTAAACTTGACTGAACGATTTTGTAAAAATATTTTCAACAATGTTTGTCAATTTAATATTTTGAATAATTCGTAATAACTATCGATATGTATAGTCTATAAAAAGTTACCTTAATGTAGCGCGATTTATGATAGTAATTTACAAATTATAATACATCTATTTTTATTTACAATAATCACACGTTTTGTTGTTGTTGTTTGTTTAATCCATTGCATTTTCTGGACATGTTTTTCTTGTATGGCCTATAATTGTACAATAAAAAAAAAAAAAAATTAATTTTTATATTAACAATTATTTATATTAATAATAATACCTTCAACACCACAAATGCCGCATTTTCGTTTTCCACCAGTTGTCTTTGATTTACTGTCACGTCTCTGTCCTCTTGAGCCGCAACTTCGTCCTCTAGACGATGTACTATAACTACTACTACTACTACTACTACCCCATTCATTGTCTGTATCATTATTTCCACCTGAATTGTTGCTTGCCCATTCAAAGAAATTACAATTGCTTGAATTTCCTTGAGGACATGAATAAAATTCTCTACCTTTATTCGGACCGTCTTTTCTTACAGTCAATCTTTAAAATAATAATGAAACATATTAAATACTAAATTTATATATATATATGAATAAAGTAAAGAAAGAAAAAAAAAAAAAAAAAAAAAAAAATAAAAAAAAATACATACTTGCGGGCTGGTTGACCACAAACACAAATAACATCGTCGTTACCATCGTTACTACCATGAGATGAATTGAATTTACCTGCTGTAGTATTTGAATTATTTGGTGGTCTCATTTGATTATTACCGAAATTACGATTTCGTTGTGGTGGCGGAGGTGGCGGTGAAAATACAGATTCATTAGTAACAGGACCATCTGTTGCCCATAGAAAAAAACCACATGAACTGTCTTGAGGTTTAGCACATTTATAAAATTGCCTCCCTTTGTTTGGTCCATCTTTTTTAACGGTCAATTTAATAGCTGGTTGATGACAATTACAACTGTATGATTCAGTATCATCTATACTTGATGAATTCATACCTGTTGGTGTTTTAGTTATCTTAGGACGTTTTGTATCAGGAAAATCATCAGGCCAATGGTTATTATTTCTTTTGGTATTATTATTTCTATTTGAATAATTATTACTACTACCTCTTCCAGGATTATCACGATTATTGAATGTACTTGGTCTGATATTATTGCTATTATTTTGAAATCCAACTAACCCAATGGATGAATTGGAAGATGCGCTTGCACCTCGTCCACCAGAAGTATTTATATTGTTATTATTACTTCTACTTGTAAGATTTGATGCCTGTGAATTTCTATAACTTTGTGAAGATGTTGAATTATTATTACTTGTATAACCACTGTCTGATGATTGAGCACCTCTTCGTACAGAACTTAAATTAATATTCATAGTTTCATTGAATGTATTATCACAACCACCGATACAAGTCTCGTAAGATGATCCGAAAATTGGAAAAGCGCCTGGTCTAAGTTTAAATTTCATTTTTTTTAAATTACCAGAACAAATATGACAAATATTATCAGAAATAATAACATCTGTAACAGCGGTTGGAAACCAAATAGCATTATTACAAGCAGGGAATCCCATACAACCTATATATTTTCCACCGGTCTGTTTACGATCTTTTAATGTCATATTTAAACCACATTTTGGACATTTTAAAAATACCGGATCCTCTGGTGGAATATTTATTTCTAAATCAGCAACTGCTGAAGGACGTTCATCAATATATTCAGCAAGAGCAGTATCTAATAAATTAGCACGTTCCAATGCTGCTTTAAAAACTCTACGGTATTTACTTATTTGAGTTTCAAGTACTTGTTGTGGATTTTTAACGCCATCACATATAAGCTTTAAATCATTTTCTAATTCAGATCTTAAATATGGTTTTGACATTTGAAATCCCATATTATCGTAACCCATAACTAAACCAATACCTAATTTACCAGGCATAATATGTTCTTTATCTCTCATACCAACATACTGACGTGATTTAATTGTTTCAATGTGTTCAGCGTGTGTTGCATCAGTACCAATTCCATGTTTATCCATTAATGAAATTAAATCAGCTTCTGTTAATAAATTTGGTGGTGATGTTTGTTCACCAACCATTTCTATAGTAGTTGGTCGAAATACTTGACGAGGTTCATAAATATGAATTTCTTTAGAATTCCATTTTTCATAAATATAAACTTCTAAATAATTTTTAGCTATTATTTGTAATCCATTTGCTGAAAATTTTTCACCAGCTATATCAATATCAACAGTTGTTTCGTAACCCTCAGCATTTTTTGACACACAAGCCAAATAATGACGTACAATAAATTCATAAACACGAGCTTCATTCCCTTGAAGATTATCAGCATACTTTGTGGGATGAATCGGTGGATGAGCTTGATCACTTTTTTTACCTTGACGAGGTGTTACACCTTCCTCTAATACACGTTGAGCAAATTGACCCCACTGTTGATGATTAACTTGTTGTTCTACCAATGATTTTAAATTTAATTCTTTTGGAAATATATTTGTTTCTGTACGTGGGTAACTTATAAAACCTTGAGTATACAATTTTTCAGCAATCTTCATAGTCTCCTTGGCAGTTAATTTTAATTTTTTTGAACCTTGCTTTTCAAGTTCCTGTAAAAAAATAAATATTAATAATATTATAAGTGTATAAACTTTTCAATTATAACATATAAATATAAAATTTACAATAGTATCTAATGGTAACGGACGATATTTGCTTTTTGGTTTACTGTTAACATTTTCGACAGTTGCATCTGGATTTTCTAAACATATGTCCAAATATACTTGACAAGGTAATTCTTCAAAAAGTCTGTATCTTGCCCAACGAAATTCTGTATAAATTCCATCATGATCATCAACAACTTTTATCTTCCAGTACGGTTCAGATTTAAAATTTTCAATCGCTAAAAATCGTTCAACAACAAAACCAAGAGTTGGAAATTGACAACTTCCATAACTTATCAGCATTTGTGCTAGACTCTGTGGAAATACTTTTTGTAATCTAAGTGTTTGAAATCTAGTAAACGCCGCTCCTATTCTTAAATCCAATTCACTTCTGACGTTAACAGCGTCATTTAGTGCTTTATTAGGTTCAGCCAAATTATGAACAGCTCTCGTGACAGAAGCCGCCGTAATCTCTGAAAATATTGCTCTAAAATCAAAATAAAAAATTTTAATTATTGAAAAAAAAAAAAAAAAAATAATAATAATAATAATAATAATAATAATAATTATAATGAACTACCTGTAGACTTTTATGTTTGGTTTAATTCCTTGACAAACTTGTATTATTTCAAATCCAATATTTTCACCTTCTCTATCACAATCAGTCCATATAATTAAGGCACTACAATCTCTAACTTCTCGTTCGATTGTTTTTTTTATTTTAACATAATTATCATCAGCGCAATTTTTAATAACCGGAGCATCAAATAAACTTAAAGGATGACAGCTCTGCCAAGATCTGTATGCACCAACAAATTCATAAGTCATTAAATGACCAGAAACTGAGGTCATTATCATTTGACAATCTTTATTCCATAATCGTAATTTAAATTCGTAAATTTTATTAAACTTTGATAATCCTTCTCTCTGCAAACAAACAATTATATACATTAATTTTTAAGTGCTTAATAATTTAAATAATAATAAAAATTATTATTTTACCCGTTTACTGGTTCCTCTGGCCAAATGAGCAGCAATATTTTTCGCAGCATCATTTTTTTCAGCGACATTTAATACCTTCATAACTTCAATTGATTTTTTATCACATCGATTTATATTTTGATTTATTGTACTAACACTAAATTTATTAAAATTCCTTATCTTTACTGGTTGCCTGGCAAAAAAGTTAACATTTTTTAAAATTGAACAACAGAATTTCATTATTTTTAACGAGGTTATGTAACCCAATCATCGTTTATAACTTAAAAATTTTCGTTATTTTAATGTGACTAACTAATTTAATATAATAAATATGTTATGCTAGATATATTTCAAAATATCTAAAAATTTTTAAAAGTTGTTATTTTTAAAAATTTTTATTTATCAGTGATATTAATAATGTTATTGTATGAGCGCGGGAAATCATAAATAAAATATTTACAATACAAATTATATATTTTTTTAATTGTTGTACTTGATTTTCATTTGGGATGTTTGGGATGTTTGCAGTTTGCAGTGTATATTTCTTATATTTCGAGATTGCTTTGATTCTTTTTCTGATAAAATTAATACGCCCCCTATTTCAGATATTTTAACTAATTTCAACCGTTGCGAATATGATATACGTTGTTGCGTTTAAATTTCGAGAAGGACATATATAACGTCCCTCGTGTTGCTTGTGTTTATAGTGTTATATATTTCAATTGCACGACATTTTGTTAAATTTGCATTTTATTTGGAATTTTCGAGCATTTTGAATAGTTATTACGTATAAACATTTGCTCACAATGACGGGGGTTACACCCGAATCTATTAATCCAAACAATGGTAAGTAGTATTTATTAGATTAATTTAATTTTATTAATATTTAAATAGTTAGGCAAAAAAGGTAAATTATACTGATTATAAGGACCTGTTGCCAAAACAACTTGATCACGTTGAAATATAAATCTTTGTTTTAATTGTTTGATTATTTGGTTATCATTGAAAGATAATTAAGTTAATATTTAACTACATAATACATAACAAAGCTGTAAAAAAATCATAAACTCCAAAATACCTTCAATAATAACAATTGTTTATTTATTTATTTATTTATTTATTTATTTATTAAGGTTTTGATACTCGTAAATCAGCCGAGGAAATGGATGAACAGAGGCAAAAAACTCTTGCTTATGAATATTTGTGTCATTTGGAAGAAGCTAAAATGTAAATATACCATCTTTATAATTAACTTTTAATTTTTTTTTTTTTCTCACTACTTACTATTGATATTTTATTTTATTTTTTACTTTATAACAGATGGATGGAAGCATGTCTCAGAGAAAAATTACCTTCGACTACAGAACTTGAAGAAAATTTGAGAAACGGAGTTTATTTAGCAAAACTTGCACACTTTATGGATCCAGAGTCTTGTCCAAAAAATAAAATATATGATATTGATCAGAAGAGATACAAAATTGCTGGCTTACAATTTAAACATACTGACAATATAAATCATTTCATCAAGTGTTTAAAATCTATTCAATTGCCAATGGTAAATATTAAACAAAAATTTTTATTAATTTATTTTCATTTTTGATAATGTTGAACTTGAAAACTTACAGATATTCCAACCCGAGACAACAGACATTTACGATAAAAAAAATATGCCAAGAGTTATTTACTGCATACACGCATTGAGTACACATTTATTTAAATTAGGTAAAGCTCCACAGATACAAGATTTGTATGGGAAAGTTAATTTCACAGATGCTGAAATTGATGCTGTCAGTAAAGAGCTTCAGAAATATGGTATACAAATGCCATCATTTCAAAAAATTGGTGGTTTACTTTTAAATAGTATGGCTGAAGATACAGCGGCTCTTCATGCTGCTGTGATTGCTATTAATCAAGTATTGACAACATTCGATCGTCATTTATTATTACAAGTACTGTCAAAGCCTGTTGCTAAATTAAAAAATGTTAATTCGGAATTGATAGATAATTATTTTGATGTTTTACAACAAGCCAAAGAAGATAAAATAGAAGGTGCTTTTAATAGATCATTGAATGACAGTTATGTCCCGGATATATACGATGAATTATTAACACCGGCTGAAATACAAGGACATATTAATTATGTTAATTCATTGATAGCATTTCAAAATCTTGTTAAATCATTAAATGGTGACAATGAGGCTGAATTTGTTAAATGTTTAAATAATCCAGGACTTGAATTACAGCGTATTTCATTGAAATCTATCAAACAGTATAAAAAAGGATTTAATGTATTCATTGAAAGTTTATCGAATGAGCAAGATTTTGTTTCAAACACAATACGTTGGCAACATTTATTACAAGAAAAAATAGACGAAATAAATGATGATGAAAATAAAAATAAAAAAATTCAAGACGCGGTTAAATCATTGAATTTAGCTCTTGATAATGATTCACAAGAATTATTTTATACTGCACTAATTAATCCGTATTTAGGTATCAGAGAATCTATTGATGAATTTGCTGTACCACTCTATTATGAAGAAATGAAGATAGATCGTACAGAGTCAAAGTGTGATATTTCTTATCAAGATATTTTAGTGAGTATACGCGTATTAACAGCTATCGCGGCTGTTTCTAAAGCAATTGATACTAATAATCCAGAATTAGTATTTGAAGCACTGTTAAATCCAGAAACTCAAATAACAAACCTCGATGAAAATAATAAAGTTAAGTATTATCATTCATTGGCTGATGAACGACATAAACATTTAATAAATAATAATAATAAATGCCCAATATTGACGTATATTGATATACAAGAAATAATTGACTTAGTTAATCAGCAGTGTCAAAATGACGATCAAATTATTCATACATTGAGATTATTAAATAAATCTGTGTTGGAAAATAATAAATCTGATCTAATGATGGCTTTAAAAAATAATTTATTAGATCCAACAGTACCGATTATGGAAAATGATGCAACATTGTATTTAAGATTATTTAAACAATGTTTAGATGAAATAAGTGAAGAAAGATCCGAATTATGGCTTGAAGATGTTGAGTTTGTCGCTAAAATTGTTGTTGAAGAAGTAACTCACGTACAAAATGTATTTAACATATTAACCCAAATCAATAATGCCTTAAATAATAATGATTTATCAACTACGATAGAGTGTATTAAAAGTGCTAATTTTAAAATAATTGATAAACACTGTGAAAAATACTTTGAGTATTTAAAAAATTTAAAAGAATATAAAGAAAGACAATACAAGTGTTCTTACATTTGTTGTGTAACACCTCGTGATATTGAAGCTTTTATAGATCTTGATAAACTTACATACACCTGGGACCAACCGAAGAATATAACCGATACTAATTTTATTACTGTGGAAGATATAGAAGAAGTAATAAATGTTGTTGCCAATGATGAATATAATTTATCATCTGATAAATTTAATGAACAAGCAATTATTAATTTTCAAGCGTTAGCACGTGGTTATTTATTAAGAACAAAAATGTCTCAACGTTTGACACATTTTTATGATAATTCTGATTATGTTGTTAAAATTCAAGCATGGTGGCGGGGAATTAAACAACGTCGTATTTATCTTAATATGTTGAGTGAAATATACAATAAAGAAGCTAAAGAAGAAGAAGAAGAAGAAAAAGTTAAAAAAGTTGAAAAATTTGAAAAAGAAGAAAAAGAAGAAAAAGGAAAAAAATTAATTACTTGTTCATCAGTAATAAAAATATCATCAGACCTATTGGATTATTATCGACAATATCAAGATAAAATAATAAAAATTCAAGCATATTGGCGTGGTAAAAAAACACGTAAAGCATTTATTTCATTGTTACGTATGGAAAAGCCACCATTTCCAGTTGTACGTCATTTTTCAACTGTATTAAATTTTAATGCCGAGGATTATGACAAAGATCTTCAATTACAACAGCTAAAACATGATGTTGTTAAAACAATAAAATATAATGAAAATTTAGCCCAACAATTAAATAGTATGGACATTAAAATCGGCCTTTTAATACAAAATAGAATAACATTACAGGATGTTATTGCACACGGTAAAAGTTTAGAAAGTCTTGCTAAAGAAAAAAATAACAATAGATCACGTAAAAATTCATTTACCGAGACATCTAGTTACAAAGGTTTAAAATCACTTACCAAAGAAGGAAGAAAAATGTTGGAAGGTTATCAACATCTTTTTTATGCATTGCAAACAAATCCAATATATTTATCTAAATTATTATTTCTTTTACCACAAAGTAAATCAAATAAATTTTTACAAAATGTTATTCTTACATTATATAATTTTGGATCAAATATAAGAGAAGAGTATTTATTATTAAAATTGTTTGGTAAATCACTGGAGGAGGAAATAAGATCTAAATTTCAAAAACCATCAGAAGTAGTAACTGGTAATCCGTTGGTATTAAAAATGGTTGTTAATTATGCCCGACAATTAAATGGACAACGAGCATTGAGACAAATATTGGGTCCTGTTATTGAAAAAGTATTAGCCGATAAAAGTATAAGTATTGAAACAAATCCAGTTGATATTTATAAATGTTGGAGAAATCAATTGGAAATGAAAACTGGAGAAACAATAAATTTACCATATTCAGTAACAGAACAACAAGCATTAACTTATGAACAAGTACGTAGAAAATTATCTGCTGGAATAGAATTACTTCAGAGTACAGTGTTAGAATTTTTACAAAGAATAACTGAATCACGTAATTTAATACCTTATGGAATGCTTTATATAGCTAAAGTACTCTATAATACGTTGTCTGAAAAATTTCCTAACGCACCAGAAAAGGATATACTTAAAGTTATTGGTAATTTAATTTATTATCATTTTATAAATGCAGCTATTGTTGCACCAGATGCTTTTGATATAATAACATTACCAATTGAAAAATCATTGTCCAATGATCAAAGAAGAAATTTAGCCAGTATTGCTAAAATTTTACAATTTGCAGCCTCGAAAAAAGGATTTGGTGAGGAAGCATCACATTTAGTATGTTTAAATCCATTTATAATTGATTGTCATGAAAAATTTAAAAATTTCTTCCGTTCCTGTTGTCAAATAGAAGATATTGATCAGCATTTTAATATACATGAGTATACAGAAGCAACTTTCATTCATAAACCAGAAATTTATATTTCTATTCAAGAAATTTGTGATACCCATTCATTAGTTTTGGAGTATCAATATGAAATAGCACCTGATCCCAATGATCAGCTTCATAAATTATTAGATGATTTACAACCATCAGCACCAACAGTTACATCTTTGATGGGTGTTACAGAGCCAGTATGTGATTCAACAGTTGCTCGAATGGGTAAAACAGAAGTATGCTTGGTACTTACTAACAAATTTTTAGTTCCTAATAATGATGATCAGAGTCTTGAAAAATTATTCATTAAAACAAAAGAATTATTGGTCTCGGTAATACAATTTTTAAAAGGTGATACACTTGTTAGTGCACTGGAATCCACAACAACACCAATTCAACAAAAACTTTATGATGCTAAATTTACAACCAATATTACAACTAATACAAGTATAAATACAACAATATACAGAAATAGTTCATCATTAAATGATTGTAAATTTCAATTACGTGCCTATTTAACTAAATTGGAGCATGGAAAATATTTAACAAGAGAAGACGGTTATCAAACTATCGTTACTGCTGTTGCTAAAGATTTGTGTAATAAAGGAAAGTATCGTATAATAAGAAATAAAGAATTACAAGCATTAAGAATTACTAGACAACGTTTACAGGAAAAAACTAAATATTACGCTGAACAAGTTCAGTATTATAATGAGTATACAAAACGTTGTTTAGATAATCTTCACACTGGTAAGGGTACACTACGTGCTGTTAAATTACAACAACAACAACAACAACAACAACAAAATAATAACAACAATCATGCTATTTTAAAATCTAAAAAAACTCTTAAATATTCAGCAACAAAACTTGCCGAAAAAGGAGTATTGTTAGAAATTGATGGTCTTTCGCATGGACAATTTAAAAATGTTACTTTTGAGATAACGCCAACAGAACACAGTGGTCTATTCACAATAAAAGGTAAATTTATGGGTGTTGAAATGGAAAAAATAGAAATAGATATACAAAAATTATTACAACTTCAATTTGAGGGTGCTCCCATTCTAAATTTATTCGATAAAGCTAAAGTTAATGTCAATCTTTTATTATATTTATTAAATCGTAAATTTTATGGCAAAACTTGAAATTAATTATGTAAACATCAAGTTATTTTTTATTTTCTTTTTATATTAATTGATAAGACAGTAAAAAGTATGTAATTATTAGTAACAATAACAATTAATTTTAATCATTATTTATACCAATTGGTCATTTATCATTAATATATATATATATATATATATATATATATATATATATATATATATATATATATATATATATATATATATATATTTTAATAATACATTGTATCTTATAACAAGTCTATTTATTTCGAGTCGTTAGATTGATTTACTCACTGACAGTGCAACCTCAGATGATAAATAATGATAAATAATATCGAAGAAAAGGAAAAAAAAAATTCCAATTGGAACTTATTACAAATATTTAATAAATTATTATACCTTTTTATACTAAATAAATAAATGTTAAATAAAACAAAACCATTAAACTTTTAATTTATTTCTTTATTATTCACATAAACAAAAGCCAACTATTCAAAATAATTATTTTCAAAATATTTATTAATTATTCAAAATAATTAATAATTGCAAGATGAAATGTTGCACCGTCAAAAATAAGGTAAGGCATATTCTCATTTACTTAATATGATTATTATAATTAAAAATAACAGTGAATTGTAAAGAGCAGAGAGAAAATTTTGGACCTCACTTTTACTGAATATCGATTTATACAAATCAAGATAACTATTACTATATTTAATTTATCATTAGGTTAAAATATCAATTTCGTTTGTAATTATACCAAGTTATTAATGAAGAAAAAAAAAAAAAAAAAAGATACAATTGTAAAATTATTCATTCGGTGATAATAAGTAAATTTAATTTTCTTACAATCGAAAAGCTATTATATTTGTTCGATAGTTAATATTGAATACGTTTATAGGTACATATATAAATTATTTATGAAACCGGAAATGTTTTAGTCATTTACTTAGATTGTATAGAGTATTTACAATCATCGTAAAATATCTTATATAGTATATTTGACACTAATGAAGAAACATTATTTTTTTTTTTTTTAATTAATTATTTTCTCCACTATATCAGTTAATAAATAGAGTTAGATGATAATTTCATATAACATACAATATAATCGTTAGGTACGAGTAATGGAGTTTGACTTTTTATTTGTTTGTTTTTTTCTTTTTTTTTTAGCTGAAGGAACACCAATTAATTGTTATCGTCCTTTTAATACGTTTGATAAACTACGGAGTTTCATTTCCAATGCTGGAATTTTATCCAACGCTTCTTGCATCAAGCTACGAAGTTCACCCAAGTCCGGCATTTTTTCACATGATTCAATGTTTAATAATTCATTGAATAAAGTTTCCCAAGCTTTTTGTACGTATCTAAGTATAAAAAAAAATAAAAATTATTCCATATATTATTATTTAAAATATTTATAAAATCAAAATATAATTTACCGGGGCATTTTGGTATTAATAAACCAACGATCTCCAGTCTGTACAGCTCGCATATAAGTTCCAAAGAGTAAACAGTGAGCAGATGCAGCAACGCAGTATAAATCTGTTTGATAAGTCCACGGACGACCGGTTCGCATTTCAATGCAAGTAAAATCTTCTGTTTTTATTATTTGAGTAAATTTTGTTTCATCAGGAAACAGACTCATATCGATACTACAACCATAGTCAATCAATTGAATTGTTGGTCTTACATCTTCAGTTGGTCTGCAAAAATAATTCATATAATTATAATTATACACATATGTAGATTAATTAATAGATTAATACTTACAAATGCATCAATAAAAAGTTGTCTGGTTTAATGTCACCGTGAATAATTTGGCATTTATGAAGGTGCTCAACTATTTGAAGCATTTCAATGGTAAAAAATATTGCCAACGCTTCGGTAAGTGGTTTACCAGTTGCTATTTTAACTTGATTAGTAACAGCCAATAGTGTACCGTATTTAGAAAATTCAGATACAAGTATACTTCCATTATTAGTAACATATGCTTTAGTAACATCCATGAATCCACGTAGCATATGTGGATTTTTAAGACGTGTTTTTATTTCTCTGGCGATATAAAATTCCCAAACCCAAGCTGGCTTTTGAGTTTTTAATGCAACTGTTTTTTCTGTTTGTGGATTATATGCTTTTAAAACTGTACCATAAGTTCCTTTACCAAGGCACTTTTCCAACTCGTATGTATCTGTTCCTAACGTTATTTTACTAGAAGGCACAAATTTATTAATATTTATATTTAATCTTGCATAACCATCTGAATGACGGAGCTGTGGAAATTTTATATTTCTTAATAGACCCGAAATAAGAGTCTTGTCAAATGGATTTATATCACCAACAGGAAGTTGAAATTTGTCGGCCTCATCATCATCATCATCATCATTATCATAATCATCATCATTATTATCAGGTTCAATATTTTTACTGTCATTATCATCATCCTTAGCTTCTTCCATGGGTTCGTCAATAATATTTGGAATACTATTATTTATAGTATTGTTATTTATTGGTGTAATAGTTGAACTAGTTGTTATAGAACTAATATTATTACTATTACTTTTATTGTTATCATTGTTTATTTTATTGTTATCAATTTTTATTGAAGATTCACGATCAAGATTGAATGGTATACGCAAATCACAATTATTTTTTATTTCAGATGTTATTTGATCAACATTACGTTGCATTGTACGTGGACTTTGTGTATTGATCGATTGAATTTTTGTTCTTATATTTTGATCAGTATTAACATTTGCTGATAATAATGCTTCAGTACTTTCAATATCTTGACTAATAGATTGTTCTTTTATAGTTAAATGTTCTTCCCGAGTTGTTAATGTAAACCCAAATTGTGTTGTTCGTGTATTAGCGCTACTACCAGAACTGCTTGAAATATATTCTCTAGTTGATTCCATAATAACGCTTAATTTGTCATCAGGATCATTAACTTGAACCTCGGAATTCTGTTGTTGCTGTTGCTGTTGCTGTTGCTGTTGCTGCTGTTGTTGTTGTTGTTGGACATGTGGTACAAAATGTAGTTGAGGAGGTTGAAAGTGTGGCATATCTTTAGTACGATATGTTGATGGTCTAAACTGGTTAGTCATTGGTGTAGAACTAGGCAATGGTCCTCGGAATGATTCAGTATAACAAGTGTCATTAGCACCAGCTAACGGTGATATACCAAGACTCTCATCAACGAATAAATTATTTTCTACAGGTTGTTTATTATCTTCAATTATACTATTGTAATCAATAGCAGTATTATTTTCTTTATTATCAGCGTTTTCAAGATACTTCAAGTCACGACGATTCATACCAGGTGATTTAATGTATGGCAATTCTGATCTTCTATAATCCTTATTAGTATCACTTTGAGGATCAATATAAGGTACAAAATCAAGTTGTTTTTGTGATTCTGATTGCATTGATGGATGATGCATCATAGGAGATTGTTGAAACTGTGGTTGCTGATGCTGATGCTGATGTTGATGTTGCTGTTGATGTTGTTGTTGCTGCTGCTGCTGCTGATGATGATGATGATGATGATGATGATAATTAATATTTGGATTAGGATGCATGGGATTATAAACATGATGTCCTTGTGGTGGGGGAATATGTGGTGATATACCATGATGATGAGGATGATGATGATGTTGTTGTGATTGTAATTGATGAGTAGGAGTATGAAGATTAGGTGATTGTGAGTGATGTGAAATATGTGGTGATTGTAAATGCGGTGGATGAATTGGAGATTGATGATGTATTTGAGAATGATGGTGATGATGATGATGCTGCTGTTGGATCATGTTGTGCTGCTGTTGAATATGAGGCTGTATTTGTGGTGAATGAAGATGCTGGATAGATTGCTGCTGCTGCTGCTGTTGTTGTTGTTGTTGTTGTTGTTGTTGTTGTTGTTGTTGTTGTTGTTGAATTGGATAATGATATGAATCCGGAATTTGATAGGACTGATGATGAGCTTGTATAGGATTGTATGGTGAATTGTATGGTTGATGATTTTCTTGATCATGATAACTTTGAATATTATTGTAGTTGGAATTATGTCTAGGTAGAGACATGGCATGCTGTTGAGTCATTGAACTATCAATATGAATGTCAAAATTTAATTTTGAACGTGAATCAACAGATGATCTATGCAGCATTGGACTTTCAATTAATGGTGAATTTGAATTAGCTGGTGAATTCCATAAGTCTTGTACAACAGACATTGCTTCTTTAGTATTTACAGTAAGACTTTGTCCGAGCATTTGTTCGACTCCAGATTCAACAACTCCACTTGATGAATGGTGTAAATTATAACTTGATGATTGTAATTTACTTTGCCGACTTAATTCAGCTTCCATTCTTTGACTTTCAATCCGTTCAGCTTCAATTCGTTGTCTTTCTATTTCAGCAGCAGCAGCAGCAGCCACCGCCGCCGCTTCTCTTTGATGTCTTTCTAGTTCAGCAGCTTCTCTCTGTTGTCTTTCTACCTCAGCAGCTTCTCTCTGTTGTCTTTCTAATTCAGCAGCTTCTCGGCGTTGTCTCTCAGCTTCAATTTCTCTTTGTTGTCTTTCTAATTCAGCAGCTTCTCGTTGTTGTTTTTCCAATTCAGCAGCTTCTCTCATTTGTTTTTCAATCTCAGCTTGTTTACGTTGTCTTGCTAATTCTATTTCATGATTTTGTTCTAATGCTCTTCTGTGGTGTTCCATTTCAAATTGCTTTTGTATAAAATTTTCATCAGAAACACCCGTTTCTCGTTGCTGATAATGATGATGGTGTTGTTGTTGTTGTTGTTGTTGTTGATCTTGTTGATTTTGTTGATGGTGAATATTATTACTTTCATTGTTGTTATTAATATTACTATTGCTATTAGTATATCCATTGAGATTTTGACCAATTCCAGATAGCAATAATGTTTCGTCAGTATTGGAACAACTATTACCAGTATTTCTCAATATATTATAATATTTTTCAGCTCTTAATTCTTCCATACTGCGATCAATATTATTTAAATAAACTAATTCTTTGGGGTAACGAGGTTTTGTAATATTAGCTGAAGGAACGTCTGGCACAAAGACAGGAACAGCCATGTGTTCTGGATATTTACTTCCATCAAAAAATGATGTATGATTTGGAAATAATCGTAAAGTATTATAATTAATATTTATATTATTGTCAACATCATCATCATTATCATCCAAATGATCCTCGTGAACTTTAAATGCAGGCCTGACTGATGGCGGTATCAATGGATACTTTCGAGATAAATTACTCCATTGACCAGGTTTTATAGTATTTTCTTTGTGTACAGTATCCTCAATTGGAACATGATCTAATATACTGGCACATCGCAAGTCAACGCGAGCAGCAGCTTCGTCTTGATAAATTTGAATTTTAGCATTAGACTTAGAGCCATCTTTAATTTGAGAAGCAGACATGTAAGAATGAGAAGATGTTGTTGATTGTGGTACCACACCAGGCACATAATCCTTAACACGGTGTCCAGTTCTAATATTAGTTGCACGTTTACCAGATTTAATGGCCCGTAAAGAACTGAATGCTTGTCGTTGTTCAGATAATGCTATTTCATTTTTTTCTTGATCACAACCAAGTGCTTTACGACCAACAGCCATTTGAAAATTTTCACGCGCATAAATCAATTCATCCCGAGGTTCAGCTCTAGCAGTTATACCCAGCATATAAACTTCATCAGCTCGTTTACAGTCGTTAACTTGTTCCAATTCAAAGGCCCATGCTCTGTACATATCAGCTACCATTGTTCCAATACCGGTATTATATAATAATTGATATAATTCTAATGGATTTTTTTGCATACTGATATAATTTATCCACAATCTTATGTATCGACGATCCTGATGGTATTTTGTTTCTTTTTCAAATGTTGCTAAACACTGTTGCAATAATTTACTAATATGACTTTCATGTCCACTCTTTGGATAACTTTGTTCAACCCACAATATATACTCATACCAACTTTCCAATGGATCATCACCTTGATAATTTTTTATCGCCTCTTCGTACATACTATAATATAAAAAATGACAAAATAATTAATGTCTTTTTTACTTTTAATTAATAGTCGGTTAATTATTATTAAATTGTCAATTAAACTTACTGTTTTTCTTGCATCAACATTTGCTGTGTTTCAGCATCCTCTTGAGCCCTTAGTGCAGTACCTAACTGAGCAGCATTTCTGCCATGACGCAAAGGCTGAATGTTTTCTTTACACAATGCTATCACTGTTGCTGGATCCATTTTTTTTTTTTAACAAATTCGAAATTGATTTGTTACAAGTTAAAATAACTCGTTAGCTGAAATAATTGATCGAAATATTTTAGAAATTAGATTAATTTAAAGTAATGACAACAGTAAAAAAAAAATAATAATACCAATTGTGAACATGTTATTTAAATCATGGATTTTATTCAGTTGAGTATTGCCAAATTTAGCGAATATTTTTTATCGTAAATTTTTTTACCGAGTCAAGTATATCAACAAGGACGCTATTCACAAAATTTAATATATAATAATAACAATACACACTGTATAATGGTATAGAAATTCAGGTTATGTATTTATATACATATATGTAAAATAAATGTAACGGCTAAAGTGAAAAATAATGAAATCACACTTGCCTCAACACTTATTTAAGTTAACAAAAGTACCTCTATAATTAATATAAGCAGCATAGACAATGTATAAATCAGTATAAATTAATTAATTAATTAATTAAATACACAATACTAACTACTTTATAATCCTTTAGTTCTAAAAACAAAAAATTATAAAACCACACCAGAATACCAAATATATTTAAAGACTTTTTTTTTCAAGTGACCGCATTAAAATACATATATCATCAACAATAGCAGCCATTATATTTATCTTTTTGTCACTACCCTCTGATTCTATAATTCTATAATTCTATGCGCTATGCGCTCCGTTTTCTACCACTTTATAGCTTATAGGTATAGTACACATATATATATATATATCGATAGCCATAGAATACGAGGAAATGAAAGAGGAAGAGAGAAATACGAGTCATTTTCCGATAAAGCTTTATTTACATGAAAAATTTATTTTATAATTCATTTTTATTGAACGATTTATCAATATAATAAACTCATTTCATTCGTTTAAATTCAAGTCTCACCTGTTAGTCAACAGTCAATAAAATATCAGAATTTATATTCAAAAATTACCAATAGAATATCATTGTACGTCTTGATCACACCAATCAGCAACCACTATTTATTTTTTAGCAAAACGAATCTCATATAGTTAAACTTCCAGTTACCCGTTCCCCGAGTTCTTTCCTATATTTTGGCGCCATAAAACTGGTATATAAATAAGGTTAGATACTGTTATACTATTGTGCCTATGACTACTAATTTATTAAAATACTTATTTAAATTTAAATACTTATTTAGGTTGATAAATTTAATTTTAATTTGTTTTTTTTTTTTTTTTTAAATGATTGACACTACAATATTAATAATATTATTTATATTAATTTAAAAAACACATACATTTCGCTTGTTGACATATATTTAATTTAATTAACTAATTAGTTGTCTAATTACAGAAATGGATATACAAGTTGATGAGTTATTAGACAAATTGTCATTAGTTGACAATAGAGAAAATGAAAATAAAATACAAAAAGCAATTAAACAATACTTAATTGACATTAATAATAAAATGTCATTATTAATAAATGAATCTTTAAAGACAATGAAAGATGCCAAGATATCAGAAGAAAAAGTTAATGAAGCTGATCAGAATTTTATCACGGTTGCAATATCTTCAGTGATTGAAATATACACTCAAGCAATTGCATATGCGCCTAATGATTCACGTCAACTGGCAATTGCCTACGGAAGCCGATCCGCAGCGTTATCTTATGCTAAATTATACCAAGACTCATTAAACGACATTGAACGTGCATTAAAACTCGATTTTCCCAATAATTTACGTGCTAGATTGTACGTACGTAAAGTTAAAAATTTATTGGCACTTGACCCGCGAATCCGGCCCGATGTAAAAGATGCACTAGCTCAAACAAATTACTGGTTAACACAAATGGATGATACTAACAAAAAAATAGTTCAAAGTATTTTAAATAAACTCAATCAACGTAATTCTTGTGATATTTCTTACAAAAAATGGGATTCAAGTATTTTTTTGCCCCAACCACCCATAGATAATCCTAAAATATTACGCACCTCGAGTGCTGTGAGCCTAGAGTATTCTGAAACTTACGGCAGACATATTATAGCGACCAGAGATATAAAAGCTTGCGAAACCTTGTTGGTTCACAAAAGTTACGCTTCTATTTTACACATTGAAAATGTCTACAAGTATTGTTGGTATTGTTCAAAACGTACTTGGTCAAGTGTACCATGTACTCAGTGTTTCAATGTTATTTTTTGCGATCAACATTGCCGAGATGCTGCTTGGAACGATTATCATGACTTGGAATGTCCAGTTATCAATGCAATGTCTGATGATAAATTTAATTCCGTATTTATTATGGGTCTTAGATTGACTATTAAAGGATACAAAGAAGCTGGATCTTTGGAGAATTTAAAAAAAAATATTGAATATATTGATTCAATATCTGGTAAATACTATATATTAATAATAATCAAACTTTATTACAAATACTAATAATTGTTTTTAATATTTTTAGATCCAATAACTAGAGGTTTTACTGGAGATGTTTTTGATGATTCAAAGTATGCAAGCGTTTACACCTTGAATATCAATACGACAAATAATTCGTCAACGCAGTCTTTAATAAAAAAATCTACTGAGATTTTGTCGTTTTTAATTAAAAAAACTGAAATGTTTGACGGTAAAATTGATGATGAAAATTTTACCGATAATAAGTGGGTTGCTTTTATGGGAGAGTTAATTTTTAAACACGTTGAAATAAGTAGATCTAATGCTATACAAGTAAATTTCTATGGATTTTTTAAAATATGTAAACGTTATAAAAATGTAAATATTTAATTTTATTTATTATTTAACAGCTCAGAGTTAAACGTAATTCAGATGCGTTCATTCCATATTGTGATGTTTTGATGCCTTTCTTCAGCCTATTTAATCACAGTTGTGATCCGAATGCCCATAAATTTTCATCAGGAAATACAAATGTTGTTTTCTCATCTCGCGTGATAAAAAAAGGCGAGGAAATAACCATTAGTTACGGCCCCCGATTTCAAAATTTATCAACCGCAGAACGACAGCAGCACTTACAGGTTCACAATTTTTCTTGCGCGTGTATCGCTTGCTCCAATAACTGGGGACCAGATTTTCGTTTGCCATCTTTCCAGGTTTTTATTTTTTTTTTCCTTCAAAATTAAAATTTTTATTAATCATTTGAATAATTATTTATTTCTTTTAGGCACAATCATTGCCGGTTGAAATTGAAAACAAGCTAATGACTTCTTCCAGGTATTTGTCATTCATACGCAGTAAGTGGGACAATACAGATAAAACAAGCCAATACATTAATGAAATAATTTATTGCTTATCACAAATATTGAATATTTATGGTGAACATGTTGAATATCCTTGTATTGAAATAGAGGCTTGTAAAGACTTTTTGGAGTTTGTTTATGGATCCATCAGTGATCATTAAACAGTAAACAAATTTATTATTATTATAAGTTTTTTTGAACTGTTGTTTTATAACTTTTTTTGTGTGTTTTGATATTTAATTAAGATTTTTAAATGTTTTAAACTAAACATTTTGATGATGTACTTACGTCTTGTTACCAGTCTTATATGTATGACAATATTATATCTTTTCAAATAAATGTTGTATTTTTATAACAATATATATATGTATATTCATGGAGTATTTAAAATTTACTTAATTTTAACATGAAAGTGTTTTTTATATTATAATACAAAGTTAGCAGCAGGCATGGACATAGCTTCAAAAGTAATGGCGTCAAGAAAAAAACAACATCCGTTTAAAACCGATTGTTGATAAAACAGTACACAAGAAGTGTGTGACGCAATAACGCAAGAATTTTTTTTTCTCTGATAAATTTTTCCCGCTAACCCACAATCTATATATATATATATGCATATATCAAATATATGTAACAAGAGACGCACAAAGAGAATATAAGTTTGTTGTTGATAAAAATTCGTTTTATTCGTCTGTTAGACGTAGCCTCGTCTAAATCTAATAATTAAATATATTTCAGAGTGATTTATATTGTTTAAAATAATTGAATGTACAAAGAAAAAAGCAGAGTTATTTTTCTAAACAATAAGGTAACTATCAGTCATTTAAAATTTAGTTAATTGTTCGTAAATAATACTATTATATTTTTTTCTTACAAAAGTTCTCAGTTTACAAAAATGGATCTAGAAAGCTTAAAAAGAAGCTTAGACAATTGTACCGTGAAAGATTTTTCTGAAATTAATTTCAAAGACGAATCAGAAATGATGTCTTATGTATTACATGTCGTAAAATTAGATGAAAGTATTGTGAGATATACTACAAAAAGTAACGAGGAGGCAAATAAATTTTTAGCTGAAGCTAAAGAACAAATTAATAAAAAAATGTCTCCATGGTATTCTGTAATTGAAATTTACACAAAAGCAATGGCTTACGCAGAGCCAAATTCACCAGAATTGGCTAAAGCGTATGCGAACCGCTCTGCGACATTCTGTAATGAATGCCTTTATGAAGATTGTCTTTTAGATGTTGCAAAAGCATTAGCATTAGGTTATCCCGATGAATTAAAAGCAAAGCTCTACTTTCGTCGTGTTAAAGCACTGTGGGGAGTAGAACAAACAGTACGACCTGAGCTTGAAGATGCAATTAGTCAAACTCGCAAGTGGATTGAAAAATTATCCAAGGAGAGTGAAAAAGCTACCATAAAACGATTGTTGAAAAATTTTAAAAAGTATTCTTACAAGCCATTTGATAAAAATACTATTTGTTCAACAAATTATTTACCAAAAACACCCAAAAGTAATCCCTTGATCAAAGGAGCTTCTGATGCTATAAAGCTTAATTATTCAGAGATATACGGACGACATTTTTTAGCCACTAAAGATATAAAAGTCGGCGAAGTTATTCTAGTTCAAAAAGCTTATGCGTCAGTCCACAATCGCGATTATATGTACTCATACTGTTGGAATTGTTCGCAAAAGACTTATTCCAGTATTCCATGTAAAAAATGTACAAATGTAATTTTTTGTAATGAAGCTTGTCGTGAAGCCGCTTGGAATAAATTCCATGATATTGAATGCGAAATCTTGGCTTCACTTCCCATGAATAAGTTTGCTTGGTTTGATGTTATGAGTGTTCAATTAACCATTAAAGCAATCAAAGAAGCTGGATCATTAGAGTCATTAAAAAAATTAGTTGATGAAATTAAATCAAGTATTAATTTTTTTTTTTTTACTTTTCTTATCTTTATTTAAATATTAAATATACATTGTACTTTTAGGTCCCGATAAAAATGATTTTGAAAAAGAAGTTAATCATAAAAGCTATTCAACTATTTATAACTTGTACAATGATTTAAAATTTATGCAAAAATCAAATTTACATAAAGATTATCCGGTAAGAAGTGCTCATTTATTATCGGTATTTGCATCAAAGACTCAATTATTGATCAATAATGGTAATGATGACTTATTACGAGATCTTGTTAACAACCAACTGGCTGTCTTTTTGGGAGGGTTAATTTTAAAACACATGAATATTTCTAGTTTGAATACATTTGAGGTAATTTGGTTTCATATAATTGAGATAACTTAAATTATTAATTATTTATTTAAAATGAAAAATTTTTAGGGTGTTATTGTTAAAGATAAAACAAAGTACAAGAGAAGTAAATTACTGGGTTCTATTGTCAGTTATTTTAATCACAGTTGTGATGATAATATCTCTTATAACCAATGCGCTGATAAATTGATATTTCGTGCTTCTAGAAATATTAAAAAAGATGAACAACTATTTATAACTTATGGGCCCCTTTTTCAAACTAATCCGATCAAGGAACGACGTGAAAAACTTGAATCGCAGTATAATTTTAAGTGTAATTGCATTCCTTGTTCTAAAAATTGGGCTCCAGACTTGGTTACTTCCTCTTGGATGGTAATTAAAATATTTAATATTTTTTCTTAATGAATTTTTGCTTTTTACTTTATAAATATTTATCTATTTACAGGATCAGGCATTATTAATTGATCGAAGATACAGAGTAATGGCGGTCTATCAAAAGTACTCACACTTTTTTAAAGCGGCTACTGAGAAAGAAATCGATGATAAAATGAATTTCGATCCTGCATTCATTCCTGTTTTATTAGATATAATAAATATATTGTGCGAAAATGTCAATTACCCATGTATTGAATTAATATCATCCAAAGCAGCCCTGAGTCATAATTATATTTCAACTGGTTATTAGTTAATTACGCTACTAACAGTTTTATACTTAATCTTAAATATATAAATAATTAAACATTAATATGATTTGATAAAGTACATCGATGTCTTTATAAAAATATCTCTAAATTCAATTAAATACCATGATGATTATTTTATTGCAACAATAATCTGTTATACAAAACTGCTCCTTTTCTCAACTTTTCTCAACAATACATAGCGCCGCTATAGTTTCTAAAAGTGACCGTTCTGTAAGTTCTAGATATATATATATATATATATAGGTATAGATAATTTCATCTTTATCTGTCTTTTGCTTTCAACTTTTCTTTCTTCCTCTGTACTCATTTGTATTTTTGATAATTAATGAATTATCATACTTTAAAATTAAAATAAATATTAATACAATCCACAATTTGATATAATTATTTTTTTTTTCGGTCTACCTATTTGAGTACCACACGCATCTATCTGAAAAAAGAAAAAAAATAATTATCAACTTTGTTCTTTCTGTAATAAATTAAGTTTCTTACAAATATTTTTTTCTACATACTTTATAAATGTTTGACAAACCACTGATAATTTTTCCAAATACCACACATTTATTATCTAAAACTTTTAATTTTTTAAAACTCAAGTTAAATTTTGAATTAGCAGTATTGTCGGTGTTGTATACAGTTGAAAGTATTCCTGGGACATTGTGTTTCAAATTAAAATTTTCACATTCAAACTCAGTCCCATAAATTGAGATACTGCCGGTACCGTTTAATTCAGTAACATCCCCTCCTTGACACAAATATCCATTAATTATTTTATAAAAGGGTGTATTTTTATAACAAAGTCCATTTTTTGTTCCTAAACAGTAAGCTAAAAAGTTAGCACATGTTTTTGGAGCAATATCTGAATACAATTCTATTATTATTTTTCCCAATAATAATAATTTCGATTCTTCGAATCTTAACTCAAAAAAACAACGAGGACGTGAGTTTAAGTTTTTTATTGCTGCTATCAGCTTTTCAGGTTGTGAATTTTCAACGAAAATTTTTCTAATACTAGAAAAATATATTTTTTTAATTCACATTAAATTAATTAAATCGCCGTGTACTTACATTGTGTAAAATTTGTTTTTATTTTTGTCTTTTTTACTGTCAATTTTATTTCGATTATGAATTGTTTCAAGTCTACCATAAATTTCCTTATTTCTTTCATCAATTTCTAAATATTTTTGTTTTTTAGCTGCACAATTTTCATGGGTAATACTTTCTTCAAGATTTTTTCTCCAGCAATCTATCTTACCCTACCAGAATACTTTATTTTAGTTTTATGTTTAATAAATAATACATACTTAAATCAGTGTACTGACTTTAGTTTTATAAATCAAACACAACTTTTTCATCAACTCAAAATTTTCTTTGTCAATTTCCAAAACTCTTTTTATTTCTGCGTCAAGTAATTGAGGTTTATATAAATTTTCTAATATTGATTGTGGTAGTTGATTATCGATACTTGTTTTTAAATTATCAGAATTCATTTTAAGTACTAATTGTTTTTTTTTTCTTTGATTTTTATTTTTATATTATATAATTTTTCTGTTGATGAAAAAAATTAATAACTTTCATTCTTCAATTGTTTTTTTTATAAATAAAAATACATAATATATTTTTTGTTTACAAGGTCAAACAATTTATATAACGCAATGATAAATTATTTCTTCAGATACTTTTATTTTTATGTTGTATAATTACAATTACAATTTTTTTAATAGAGTATAACATCAATAAAATATTATTATCATTTGTTTCATTATTTACTGGCAACAGTCATTAAATATCGTTGAAATTAGTAATACAATTGACATGTTTTTCTTTAAAATACACTATAATAGCAATAATAAGCAATACTATTATTTTTATTGACGGAAGATACGCGGTAGTATGTAACAATAACATTACATTAAACTCTCAATATTTAAATTACATCAATATTAAGCTGATTACAATAATAAAGCTTATTGAATTTATATCATACAAATATATTACTTTGTGCGCGCTACTAGAATGCAAATAAAAATTTAATATTCAAATTTTGTATAATTATAAAAGAAAAATTTATTTTTGTACACCAAAAATAAAAAAAAAAAATAAAAAATAAAAAAAAAAAACAAAACAATTGACTAGTTAAAAAAATCTCAAAAAAATATACTATACAATGGCTGTAGAAAAAAATCTAAATTAAACGATAAAGAGAAATATCAATGTTAGATAACAAATGTTATCCATTAATTAAAATATATCTTAATATAACTATATTGTCCTAGCTTATTGAAAATATTAATATCAATTATTGTCATTCATTGAGTTATGAGTTGATAAGTTACAGTATGGCAGTATTCATTTGATAAATTATTGTCTAATTAAAGCCCAGAAGACGTTCAGCGACACCGAGATAGTAAACTGTTTGTGCAATTCCAAACAATGGAGCAATCACAATCATCCTACAAGCACCACCTTTGAAGAATGCAGTTGGGCCTTCATTTTTCAAAGTTTTTCTGTAATTATAAATTTATTATTATTAAATTCATTAATAATTATAATATTATAGTAAAAAACATACCCTATGCAATCTAAAACTCCATTGTAAGTTGGCTCACCAGGAGCTTTATTGATAGCTTGCAATCGAGTTTTAATAACATCAAATGGATTCACTGTTAATGCAGCGGCTGAACCAGCAGCACACCCAGACAAAAATGAGCACCAGAATACAGCTGTTTGAAAAATTCATTAAATAATAAATTAATAATATAATAATTGATAATAATATTTAATAATAAAATAAGTAATTACATGAGCCGTCTTCTCGTTTAGGTCCAAGATTATTTAAACGAGCAAAAAGTGGAAAGTAAATAACTGAAAATGTGACATCTCTCAATGCAGTAGCACCTGTTCCTTGATAAAATCCTAGAATACCTTTTTTCTTGAAAATACTTTTTGCTAATGACAGTCCTGATTGTTTAGGGACTGTTTTCCCCTCTGCAATCAATAATCATTTATTTCAATTGATATAAATTATTTATATAAGACTTTGAGGACAAATCAATTAATTTCAATTTATTGTTAAATTAGAATTCAATGAAAAATAAAAATAAAATTATACCACTCTTAGCAGCAGCGGCAACTCGACCAGCATCTTGCATTTGAATTTTTAATAATTCCATCGGAGTTGTTATTACTATTTGACAAGCACCAGCAGATCCACCAGCAATCATTTCACGTACCAATGGCAATGGTTCTCTAGTTTAAATAATCACAATAATAAAACTAAATTAAAAAAAAAAATTAATTCAATTCCACGTATTAATAAATTAAGAAATTAATAACAATAATAAATCAAATCTACCAAATACGTGAGTTTGTTAATATCTACAGAAATATCTCAAGTTTTAATAAGTATCCTACATATATTACACATTATTTTTTTTTATCTGTGAGCCAATAGGAATCTGGGAATTATTTGAAAATAATATACCTACTGATTTTTTGTCAATAATGTCGACTCAAGATGTAAACATAATAAAGCCATTTTTCTTATTGGTATTTAGTCACTGAGGAGTTGATTCCTGATGATTCGAAATTATTAATAAAAAAAATTATGATGGATAAATAAAAAAAGGTGTACTATAATTTGTTTTTCCTGAGCTTTTCAGTAATTTTAACGCGATTTATTATTTAATATTGAAATGAATTTAGAAAAAAATCATTTGAAATGATTGAAATTAACCATTTAAAAAATGCATACCCAGGTCCAGTTGATAAAAGGTGTCTGAATGTATCATTAGCTGTTAACTTGATGGCTTTTTCAGGAGTTATAAGGAGAATATTAACGCCTGATCCTTTATACATTCCAAAGTATCCTTCGGCGTGATAAGTTTTTTTAAAACAATCCAGCCTGTAATAAATAAATAAATAATTAATTATTTAAAAAATAATTTAAATAAATAAATAAATAAATACGTACATTGAAGAATACATTTTTTGTCCATTAGGACCAATCACTTGATTTTGCAGCCTCGTTTTAACTAAATCTAATGGAAATACCACCGATACTCCAATAATTCCAGCAATACCTCCATTTATTATTTTTGGTACAAGTTTAAATTGTTGTTGCTCTGGTTTATTAACTTGTAATTTTGCCATATTTTACTATTTTACTTTCAACTTTATCGAAAAACTATTTTTATTCTTAATAATAATTTTTTTTTTTTTTTTTTTTTTTTTTTTTTCACAGAAAATAATTAGAAAATTTAATTATAATGATTAAAATACCTGCAACAAAAAAAATTATTTATTGTTAATTGAAGATTAGAATTTTAGAACTATATTGTCTTATTTAAATGAAGTCAGTTAATCGATATGTCAAGTACTGTTTGCACACTAGAGTTATTTAAAATATTTTATCATAATTAAGATATTATATAAAATAAAATATAAATTTACGTAACAAATCCTTGACCAAAATGATAACAATCAGTAAATAGGCACCTTTTATTCAATTTTATAAAAATATTACAGTACTTACTTGTGTACATACAATATTAAACTGGCCTAAACGTCATTAATAAATATTATAAACTCCTTGACATTGATGGCAATAAAAAATATAAAATATCAGGATAGGACAATAAAAACTTACGAGAAAAGCAATAACGTGATGTTTTCTGTACGAGAAGTAACCGTTAGTGACATCTATTGTTATTTCTATAAATATTATTTGAATAAGAATTGTCAATCAATGGCCTCTCTACCGATGTTAATAACAATAATTTTTTTAACAACAAGTCTTATGACTTTCTATGTGTGATATTTATTTTTATTTGTATTGAGCAGTAAAAAAAAAAAACTTTTTATTTATTTTTTAGTGATTTTTTATCTCTAGATTTACACTTATGTTATTATACCTATAACTATATTGTACCATAAATTCTCGAGTACTTTATATATCTGTATCTGTATATATTATGTATGTAATTTACTTTGTGTCATGAACATGGAGAAATCATGAGTCTGTAAAAAGGAAGGTTTGGATTCCTTTGTTCACTCGAACAAAATATCAAAATATTACTTTTCATTTTTAAATAAATAATATTAATATTTAACGAGTGATCCTTAATTAATTAATCAATATTATTAAATAAAGAAATACCTAAAAGTATTTTTGAAATAAAGATTAGTTGGAATTATAAACTTTAAACTTTTTATAAGGGTCATTGTTCTGAGATATAAATTGCCCAGACAGATAAAAAAATAACAAACAAATTACAAAATGGTTTTGACTAGACGAGCAACCCACGCCGGAAGTTGGTATACAGATTCAGGTATTTATTATTGTTTTTAATTTATAATTCATTTTTCATATTACTTATAAAATTTTTTAGGATGAAAATAATTAATTATAACTTAAATTTCATCACAAGAATACTTATTTATTAAGAATTCAAAAGTTTAAGTTATAAAATTTATTAAACAAAGTTTTAATTTAATAACTTTCTGCCTTAATTAAAAAACTTTTGTAATTAAGTATTTATGATGACAACAATAGACTTATGAATATACTTGATATTTTTAGGGTATGATTTAAATAAGCAACTTGGAGATTGGTTGAATGCCGCTGATTTATCTCATGGGCCTGCTCGGGCTATTATTGCTCCGTTAGTAAATTTATTCTAATTTTTAATGAACCCTTTGTTTTTTTTTTTTTTTTTTTTTTTTTTTTTTTAAAACTAATAATAATCGTAAATATATTTTAGACACGCTGGCTACAGCTATTGCGGTGGATGCGCTGGATTTGCGTACCGTCAAATAAGTCCAGTTGTAGTGTAAGATTTCATATCAGGTTTATAAAATTAGAGTTAAAAATATATAATATCGGTAAAATTGATGATTACTGAACAATTACTAAAATATTTAGACGGAGAATATTTATTCTTGGACCTTCTCATCATGTGAGATTACCTGGATGTGCTCTGTCATCGGCTTCAACTTATCGTACTCCATTATACGATTTGACAATTGACCAAGAAGGTATTCATTGTTTCATTTAGATTATTTATACAATAACCATAAATAATTTATATTGAATATTGAGTGTTTAATTCAATTTTAATTGGTAGTCTGTCATGAGTTGGAAGAAACCGGACAATTTGAATGGATGGACATGAATACTGATGAAGATGAACACAGTATTGAAATGCAATTACCATTTATAGCTAAAGTTATGGAAGAGTAAGTTAATATATTACAATGATAATATTTATTATTATCGTAATTGATTGTTTTTGTTGTTATTATTATTATAAATTATAAAATTTCAGTTACAAAAATAATTTTACAATAATTCCAATATTAGTTGGATCATTAACTCCAGATAAAGAATCAGTTTATGGTAAATTATTAGCGCCATACATAGCTGATCCACAAAATTTATTTGTAATATCATCAGACTTTTGTCACTGGGGACAACGATTCAGATATACTTATTATGACCGTTCAAGTGGTCCTATTCACAGATCTATTCAAAATCTTGATAAAATGGTACAATATCTTTTTATTACAATTATTTTATGTTATTAATATAATTCACAACAACAACAACAACAACAACAACAACAACAACAACAACAATAATAATAATAATAATATTTTAGGGAATGGATATAATTGAAACATTAAATCCAGAGTCATTTACTGAGTATCTTAAAAAGTACGGCAATACTATTTGTGGAAGGCATCCGATAGGTGTATTGTTGCAGGTAATTTATATTTATTTATTTATTTACTTTTACAAATAAAATAATAACATTAATAATTAATAAATTGTTATAATTATTAGGCAATTCAAAGTTTTAAAGAAAATTGTAGCGATCAAAAAATGAATTTAAAATTTTTAAAGTACGCTCAAAGTAGCCAATGCAACAATATGAATGATAGTTCTGTCAGCTATGCAAGTGCTTCATTGGTGCTCGAGTGACGTCAAACTATTTCATCACTTAACAAATATACTATATAAATTTATGCTTAAGTGCAATGATACGTAAAATCATAATGATAATAATAATGAGTTCAATGCAACCTACTTTAACTAAAAGAAGCAATTAAAGTTTTGACCATTTAATTAATAGTTGTGGCTTTATAATTAATTTGCTTGACATTACTAAGACTTATATATTTATATTATTTGAAATTTTTTAATTATTACAAAGTAAAAAAAAAAAAAAAAATCTCAATAATAACACTAATAAATACATTTGAACGTTTGTATGTATTTTTAAAGTAAAAAGTTTTTTTAAAGTCAATAAAATAGACGCTTACTCGTTTATTTAAAATCCTATATACTTTTATTTTAATAACTATTATCAGTTTATTTAAATTTGGGTTTTAAACATTAAAATTGTACAAGTGTGAAATTGATGGAAATATTGTGTGGATGATGTAAATTAAAAGATGAACAAGATTTATGAATGAAGTTGTGTACAGCTGGGTGGATCGATAGAGCATCCCCCTTAGACACGTAGTAATCAATAACGAGGGGTTAGGTAGGCGTGGAGAGAGACACAAATGGTACAGTCCATTCAGTAGAACCCACCGTAGGCCTGTCTATCGATTGTGTGAGTGGAGAAATTTTCCTCCCACTCTTGTTAGAATTCTTGATCCCGGTACGGAGTAACGAGTAACGAGTAACGAGGCTGCCTGTGGTGTGGTAGTGATGGAAGCTGCTGGTAGTGAACCTCCTGTTATGTAGGTGGTGGAGAAGGCTCGCAAACCAAGAGATGTTTCGTCGAACTCGGCGCAAGTGGGAACATTACGCCGGCAAGGGATGCTGCAGGGATTAGATTAGAGAGAGCATCCTATGTTATTCTTCATATCTCAACACAAACTCAATACTTTTGTTGGTATTGGAGCGTGTGGGTGGTTGTTGGGGGGAAGTGTCCTCTCATTTGGAGGTAGATCAACAGAACAGGGTTGGAACTCGAGAGGAATTTCGTCAAACTTTTCTTTTCTCAAGATTGATCCAACTTTTTTGCTGCTGCTACTACTATTATTATTAATAAAATAAAATAATATCATTAATTAAAAATAATAATGACTGAAAAAGTTATATTTATCACGGTTGAGTATTCAAGATGTCACGAGATTTATTTAAAACTTAAAAACAAAATAAAAGTTTTCAGATGGTAAGTTATTCCATTGATGTCTTGGAAGTACGTAGCAAGCTGTCTTCGTAAACGTTCCAAGAATTTATGGTATGTAAGATGCCTGAGAGCGTAAACTTAATGAAAATCCCTCAGTTATTGATATTGATATTAAATATTACTTAAGATAATAAATATTAACAAGTTAAGAGATATTAATGTACTAAAGAGGGTCCAGTATAAACAAAAATACGTCCCTGATATGACAGTTTAAAAGTAAAATCTCCTGAGACGTATTAGTATATGGTCTTAAGAAATAATTTAGAGTTAACTTTCTTACACCCATTTATATTTATAAATGTTTATAAATAGAAAGAAGAAGAAGAAGAAGAAGAAGTAATATGTAGGAAAACCGGGATGTAATGGTGAATTATATTCCCTGGGGCAGACTGTTTTTCACTGGAAATATAGACAAAATAAAAAATATAAAAATATATAAATGCGAAATACCTTTCAACTATAGGAGTATAGGACTATCATCACTATAGGCTACAGGGTATTGAAGGTCTAACAGTTTATTCAAGAGGGTAACATTTTATGTGGGAGTAAAGTTGTATTGTGTATTGCCGTCAAAGTGAATAAGATGTAGTTGTATTTAGCTTAAGGTGAAATGAGACAAGGCCAGTTACCACCAAAACCTCTTTTTCTCTCTTTCTATCTCTCTCTCTCTCTCTTTCTAAATATATATATATATATATATAAATTCAAAGAGAGTATGTACTTACCCGCGAGGTATGGAATGAAATAGAAGGACCGCATTGGAACAAGTGGTGGAGGCGTTGGAGGAGTCAGACTTGCGTCCTCTGATGCTAGAACGTCAGTTGGTTCATGGTTTCCGGACACGACGGACCGACACGACAGGTGAGTTGATAAATATACACATCTATATATATACACAAGTCTTAGTTGATATAAACTTTTCGTTCATTCAACATTTTGCCTTTCGCTATTTCTCTCCCTCTTATTCGTTCATCTTTACTTTCATTCACGCACGTAGACCATTCAATTGTCCATTAATGAATTTATAAAATTATTTTACACACTTTTGTGACAACAGTTTATTTTATTTATATAGTTAAAAAAAAAAAAAAAAAAAAAAAAAATAGATAAAGGAAAGAGGGAAATTGTTTAATTAAAAGTTAATTGAGGTCTTTGAATTAATAGAGCGTTAGAATTTGAACCTGAACCCGCATCGAAAGCATCGGAAGTGTTGGTAAATTTAGTTTGCCTAGTCTTTGGAGAGTGATGAATAAACTGTAAAGGTCAACCGGAAGATTACTTGCCGGGCTGGCCTCTTCAAATTCCCGGGAGTAGTTTTACTGACGTTGACACAGAAACTCATTTTCATTCCTATTTTAGTTAACTTAATCCTACTATTATTATTATCATCATTAAAGTTATTTATTTATTATAATATAAATTATTATTATTATTATTAAATAATTACAAATAACATATTGTCCCGGCATAGGAGGATTTTAAATAGCCCTTAATTGGAGTGTAAGGTCTCTGTTTAAAATTCAATTAACTAGTGACACAAATATGTATTTAAGTATTTAAAAGAGGTCACGCAATAGCTGATAGCCGATATTATACACATATAGCACTTGTTGCAACTGATGTTTTGATTAAACAACTGTACGTGTATGTAGATGACATTTTAATAATCGTAATCTCACTAAAAATAAATATCAAAATGTAAATTTAAAACTAATAACGAGTATAGAGGGTGACAACATATTTTATTGAGTTATTTAAATCCCCTTTATAGCGTTTATAGCGTTTATAGCGTTTATAGCTTTACATTTTATTTAATCTTTTGTTTATTTGAATACACTTTTAGACTTGTCAGTTTTATTGTATCTTTATTTGAATTTCACCAAATGGATTTTCAGGTGGTTTTAACATTCGGGTTTTTCTCCATTATACTCAATTATAAAACTGTAGTCTATTTCTGTTATTTATTCGTAAGTGTTAAAACGTGTGGGTGTAAGCAACGATGAATAACAATATAGCCATTGAAACTGTTAAAAAGAAAAGATTTGCAATCAGAGAGTCGGAAAACCCAAATGTGCTGAGAACAACAGGTGCCCGGAATTATGCCCACAATTGTCCACAGAATATCGTAAAAAATATACAAAATACCAAATAAATCTTTTTTATACTCTTCTATTACGCTTATATACTTATAAACTATCGATAGAGTAATAATCATATTTATTAAAAAGAAAAAAATATAGTTTAATTTCTCAGCATTGAATATATCTTCTTTGAGTTGAAATTAAATTGATAATACAATGAAGCTCATAATGATTCAATTAAATGTTAATGTTATTTATTCGTCTACTAATGTAAAATCGATATTTATTATCAGCGTACAGCATCAAATTAACATCCATACTGTGTATCTAATAATTAATTAGTAGCTGATTTCTCCTTTTATCTTTATGACAACAATACCTTATTTAGACAACAACCTAAACAATAATTCTGATAATAATTGCTACTATTATTCTGATTTTAGTTTTAATTTAAAATATAAAGTAATTAACGTTTCATTAAGTTTTTCTATAATTAAATTCTTTTATACATAAAGATGTTTATTGTTAAATATTAATTAAGAAAAAATGAGTGAAGAATTAATTACGTTGTCTTAAAAGTAGGACTCGACGATTTGACTGGTTGCAGTGTGTATTTAACTGAAAATCGATTACCTGTCTGTGGATTTTATATGTATATATATATATATATATATATATTAATACTCGATTTTACAGTAATAGCTATATTTATACACATACATATAAAGTAATTTTAAAAAGTTTTAAAAAGTTGCTTGAAGAAAAATAGATCGAGATGATTTATATTAAACTTTTCTAAATTTATTCAATTTTATATAAATAAATAGAATAAATATTAAAATAAATGGGCATTATTTAAACTGTTAAATCACTTTGACCTTTACGTGTGAACATATTTCGATAAATGCGTGGGATGATTATCATGATAAAATACAAAATCTAATGTAATCTTAATGATAAATATATGTTGCAGAAACTAAATATCATTGATAATAATTATCAACATATCTTGCAACATATCGGCTAACTAAAGGGTTTTTAATATTTTAAAATTCAATTAAATTATTCATCAAAAGGTAATTTAATTATTTCATAACAATATTATTATTATTATTATTATTAATTAAATTTTATATAATTCTATTAAAAAATATGTTCTTGTTTGTGTTTATAGAAAATGAAAATAATATCATTACTGAGTAGTTTTATTTTATATTCATATTTATCGTATACTGTTAAATGCCAGCGATTATCAGATTATCTATTAGAGGCACATACAACAACAGTAAGTCATGTTCCGTATAGAGATAGGCGTAATAAAGCTGAACCCTCGTGTGAAGAATTACGGGCTATGTGGAGATACAGTAAAAGACAAAGTCGAGCCGTTGAAGTAACTAATGATTTACCTATGTACCGTGATCCATTTTCATACAATGTTTGGGAAACTTATCCAGTACGCTCTCAACCTTCTATTGGATATAGAGGTAATAATTATTTTAATAAATAATTCAATCAATTTTTTTTAATTTATTCCTCATTGTTCTCATTATTACTCAGAAATATACAAGTATCCAGATGAACGGGATGAAGAAGCCCGTAATCGTGGAGGCGGTAAGACTCCTGTTTATGGTAAAGTTGTTCATAAGGCACCCGCAGAAAGTCGATTCCGTAATGGCATGCCTAACAATCGAGCTAAAGCATTTGAAGAAGTTACTAGAATGTATGGAACTATTAATCGGCAACCACCGGATTCACGAAGACCCCAATATAATTTCCGGGTTGGCGGAGGCGGTTCATCAATATCTCATGTTCCACAAGCTGGCAGTTTTCAACATCTTAAAGAGTTAATACGTACTGAACGTGCTCGTGAACTGCAGGTTCTTTTTTTTTTTTTATTATTTTTTTTAGGTCAACTATTTATAACTCTTTTTTCTCTCTTTTATACTTAAGTAAACTAATTTTAAATATATATATGTATATTTTTTTTTTTTTTATATTGAAAACAAAAAGGATCAACGCGCGGCTGAAGAATTAGCAGCAAGAGCAGCATCAGCGAATAACAATAATAATAATAATAATGATATCTTCAAAAATGAACAGAAAAATAGTAAACTGACAGATTCACAGATCCAGTATTTGAACTCTATTAAATCATATCAAGAACCAAAAAATTTCAAGTTCAATAACTACGATAAATCTAAATATGTCTCAAGTTTAACTGACTTTAATGATGCTTCATTGGTAATTTTATTTACCTTATTAATTTTATCCTTTGATAATAATAATTGATTATATATATTTTACAGATTAATTACAACTATAATCGCAATCCACTGTTACATTAATTAATAATACAAGTTACACAACAATGTGTAATTAACTGCCCAACATGAATAATAAATATTTTGAAATTGATGACAATAATACTAAATAATAAAAAAAGGAATTATTAAATAGGTATGTGTGAGTTATATATATATATATATATATACTATGTAAAATCCATTTGTATTGTTGGTATATTTAAAGCCACCAAATATCAACATTAATACAATTGATTGAATACTTATATATATATATGTATATATATATGTATAAACTTGATAGCAATATTACGAGCTCATAAAAAATGTATGGAAATTATAATGGACTGTATGCTTGAGCAGACTCAATTATTTTTTATTATTAATCACTAATCAGTAATTAATTAGTTAGAGAAACATATTTATTTTTATTTAATGATTAGTTTATAAATAATAAAATACAGCAAAACGGAAGATACTTTATGATAATGATGATTACGCGTTAAATTAATCGAATAATGAGACAATAATAAATGTTAATTTAATAAAATAATTATACAAAAAGTAGCAGTATTTAAAATTAAAAGATACATGTGTGGGCAGAATTATTATTATATATAAATGCTCATTAAGTAAATGGTACAATATATTATTATTACTATAACTATTATATAAATATATTTTACCATATTACAACAAAAAATATTGGCTTTAATTTGAAAATAAGTATTTAATTCTAGTCATGATATTAGTTTTAATGTCATTATAATTGACAAAATATCATAAATAAATATATCGACAATAATTATTATTATAAAACATTAATGTTACTATACTTATAATTATAATATTAATTGTTCATAAAGACTAAATAACAAACAAAAAAAAAAAAAATAATGTTAATCTTTTGAAAGAGCAAAGATTTAAATAATTAATTGCAGTTAATTTATGATCAAATTTATCTATTTGATCATCAATCACCCGAGTTCGATATTATAGAAAAGCAAACAGGACTGTCCGTTACTTTTTCGCGGAATATTTGTGAATTTTCTTCTCTAGTATAATTAATAATTAATATTATTATTATTTAAGTACTTTGAGCATAATCGTGGCTTTTGCTTTTATATCTACTCAATTATTATTATTATTATTATTATTATTATTATTAATAAAACAAGAGATAAAAACTTTACTATTGTATGAAAAATTTTACCGTAAAGCTTGATATATAAGGCTGAAAAAGATAGTATCAAATTTATTTCCGATTACGAGAATAAAGTTGATAATTCCACGATTTAGAATATTGCTAAATATGTTAATAATAAAAAAATAAAAACAACTTAGACAATAACTTGTACTTTTAAAGATAAACTTTCTCTGAATAGACAATAATACATAGATGCATATATCTATTTTCCATAAATTGCATTTGCTTTTAATTTAATTAATAATTATAAGACAAATATCCATGACAATAATATATATATATATATTCAAATAGATAAAATGAAATAAAATAAAATGAATGAGTAATTAGTTATTACTGGCATTGAATTTGATTGTGATAGGGAAAATAATATTATTATACACATATACTGTGATGATAATTTAAACCATCAGTGCTATTGGTTTTATTGTTTGCTTTTAAATTTTTAGAATTGAGTTTATCAATTTAATTTATTTGTTAGTTATCCAATAATTTGGTATTATTTTTATTTAATAAATATCTTTAATTTTTTTTAAATATCAGATGAAGATAAATAATAAGCTTTATGACACAATATGAATAATATATATCTCCGACATCACAATCAATCTAATATAATACTTTAAATCGAGGATTTCTTTGTCATATCAAAGGATAATAAGAAAAGAAAATTTTATAAGGGAAGAAAATTCAGGCGAGTATTGTTTTGGCTAAAGGTCAAAGGTAGCTTAATACAATATTACATAAATAATAATATTAAATATTAAATAATAACTGGAATACATATGTCAATATTATAATAATAATTATAATGATAATATTAATAATAATGGACGTAAAATAACGTCATATCGTTATTCTAATATTAAAATATAAAAATCTTTGATTATAATTTTTTGTCTATAAGAACTTATTAAATATTAAAGCGTTTAAAATCATTTTACAAATTGTCAGCTAAAACCAAGTTTTTTTTTTTTTTTTTTTTTTAAATTAATATACTCTGCGTATCAAATAGCTGTAAATAAAATGAATACAAGTATACAAGAGCATACTAATACAATTAAATTTTTATTTATTTAAATACTCAAGTATTTTATTTTTAAATACAGAATTTTATTTTAATTATCGAAGCTTAAATATAAATATAAATATTCTTGTCCAAATATATTTAAAAAAAAAAAATATATTATATTGTATTAGATAAACTTCAACAAAATACTATAATTATTTTCATACGTGGATTAATTAAAGAAATATTGCAAAAATATATATAACATTTTATTGGTGAGATATTCTAATTAAAATAAAAAGAAGAAAAAAAAAAAGAGTTGCGCTTTAGATTAATCGTATTATATTAGTAATTTTTTCTCTGAATTGTAGTAAAAAGAAAAAAATCTACTTATGTATAATAATATAGTTTAGTTTAGCTTTTAAATAATTAAAAAAATCAGCTTTTTAATATTTTTATTTAAATATTTAAATATATTATAAAAACTCTTTAAATTTAATAGGTATTTAAAACTCAAAAGCAATATCAATTGTCGAACTAAAATACTCATTAATGATAACTTTACTTTTTCATTAATTTAATTAATTATTTATTTTTGCGCACTCTTTTTTATCTGCATTATTTATGCACCATAAATTCATAGGAAAAATTATGGTCCAATAAAAAGCTTTATCTATATATAATATAATTAGCGTTTTAAATATAAAATAATAAACCAATAGGATTTTTAATCATATATTCATTAAAATAAAGGACAATAATTAATAAAGTATACTATTTTTTGTATTTGTATAAATTTTCATTTTATTGCTTTTCTTTTTAAATATATATATTTTTTTTTAATTAATTAAATAATTAAATTATATGAATTATTCAACGATTATTGTATTTGTAATTAATTATACACTATATGTATTTCATTTACTGCTTACAATTGTAAGATGTGTCGGACAATAATACGGCTTAATACGGCAAACGGTCACTAAGCCTGACTGAACTTGATACAATACTTTAAATTATATTATAATAATATTACACCATAAAATTATTAAGTATGTATATGTATATTACATACATAAATAAATAAATATATATACATATATTTACATGCATATGTATTGTACTTATTATGTGTAGAAAACTATAATTAAAATTAATATACATACGCAAATATTTTTTATTATTTATTAACATGATAATTAGATCATAATAATAAAGGGATCGCTCTATAATAAAAATATCATTAAACCAGTTTATCTAAAAATAAATTAATTTTTATTTAATCACAAAGTAGAATACAAATTTATTATTTGTATACATCTGATGCACGGTTCACCAGGAGTCGATTCTGAAAATTTTCTACAACGTTTGCATAATGCTTGTTCAATTGGTTTTAAATCTACTTTTGGTGTCGTACACTCTGAATCTTCAATCAAAGTAACTCTATTTACTTGGAGAATATTACATAATTCAGAGCTCGTTGAGGTATTTTCAGGCTGTAGAGGCTAGATAAATAATTCAATCAACTATTAGTCTTTTCATTAATTAATATATCTAATAAACTTACCGCTAATGTAGAAAGTATTTCTGTTTCCGCTTTTACAGTGGCTTCTAATTCTAAAGTATTTATATTTGTTTCTTTATTTAAAATACTTTTGACACTTAAAGCTGAGTTTATTATTTTCTCAACTTCAGGCATGTTCCAATCGTTTGGCAATGTGTGCCTTGAACGATACAGTGGTACAGATGCTGTATAAATGAATAAATAAATAAAAATTTTTTCATTCTATATAAGTATTAAAAATTACCAAGATTATCCGGATGATAAAGCCAAACTTCTTCGGCTAAGTGTGGAATTATTGGAGCAACAGATCGCGTTAATATAGAAAGAATTTCTCCAATAATATTAGTAGCTGCTATTCTTAATGGAGAAGTTGCTTCTTCACAGTAAAGTCTGTCTTTAGTAAGGTGACAGTAAATAGCCGATATATCGTTAGCTACAAAATTAAGAACTGCTTTGCAAACATTGTGATACTCGTAGCTATCATAATAATTTTGAATCTAGAAATAAAATAAAATAAATCAATTATATCATTTTAAAAAATTGAAGTATTAGAAATAAATATAAATTACTTCATGATGGTAATGATAAAGTCGATGCAACATGTATTTATCCAAAATTAAATAATTGGGTTTAATATCATTGGGTATATCATATGGATGAAGAACTCCCAGTAGAAACTTAAAATTCAATCGAATTTTATTAACAGATTCGATGCTATTTTGTAGTAAAGTATTGATCACTGGAATCTGTGTGTGTTGAATACCGTGACTTGCTACCCACCATCTGTACAATAAATTACAAATAATAAATCTACTTGAATTGTTTTTATAGCCAACAGAATGAAAATAGTGACCTCAAAGTATCAACACCGTATGCCGGTTTGGTTTTTAGATTTTTTCCCCCACGAGTTATTTCCTCTGGACTTATAACATTATCCAGTGACTTGGACATTTTATTTCCACTTTCATCTACAGTAAATCCGTGTACAAATATTGATCTGAAAAAACAAAAAATTAATTTATATTAATTTAAAATCAAATAAACCCATCAAAAAAAAAAAAAAAAAAAAATTAATTAAATACTTGAAAGGAGAAATTCCTCTAACAGCTATTGATGTAAGTAATGATGATTGAAACCATCCGTTAAATTGATCCATACCTTCTGCATAAAGGTCTGCTTGTTCTCTTTCTGGTAAAACTGTTGACCAAGATAATCCACTGTCTAACCAAATATCCATAATATCCTGATAAATAATAAATAAATGTTTAAATATAAATAATTTGTAATAATTATAAATTATCGTACATTTCCTCTTTGCAATTTATCAGCATCGATATTTAATTTATCCAGCAATTTATGTCCAATCAATTTATTAACTGGCAAAGTCCACCAACAGTCAGGACCTTCACGTTCAAATAAATTACATAGTCGTTCAATAATATCTTTATTAATAATAACTTCTCCGGTATCTTTATTGTAAAATACTGGAATTGGTGTACCCCAAGCACGTTGACGTGATATACACCAGAAAGGTCGCTGGAGAATTTGCTTCTTTAAATTATTTAAATAGATGCTTTCTCTTACTTTTGGATACATTTTTACACTTTCAATTGCTTCCTGATGAATAAATATTATAAATTTATAGGTAATTATTTAATTATAAATAAATAACTTACAATGGCTTTGTGTTTAATTGATTCAGTATTAATAAACCATTGATAACTTGCTCGGGTAATAATTGGCTTTTTAGTACGCCAATCATAAGGATAACTGTGTATCAAATCTTCGGTATGCATTACATCTTTACTGATGGATTTTAAAATAGCGTCTCCACCTTCTTTTAATACATCTAATCCGGCAAAAGGACCAGCTTCCTCTGTATAACGACCGTCTTCATTAACCAACGACAACTAAATTTAAATAATCTATGTAATCATTAATTTTTAAATAAATAGATAATAAAAAAAAATACATACAACAGGTATATTATTTATTACAGAAACAATAAAATCATCAGGTCCATGAGCAGGTGCTGTATGAACTAACCCAGTTCCAATTTTACTAGTAACATGACTTGCTGGATAAAATGGCATTGTTTTACCAGTGATTGGATGAGAATATTTTAATCCAGCTAAATCGCTACCTAATCAATGTAAAACATTAACAAATAAATAAATGTAAAACGTAAATTTTCTTACCTAAAACAGTCAAAATTGGCCTAAGAGGACCAATTTTTTCCACAACAGTGTTTAATAAATCTTCAGCGACTATATAACAATTGCTTTGAGAATCTTCAGCAATACAGTATGAAATATCTTCAGCGTAAGCTAAAGCTTGATTGGCAACCAGTGTCCAGGGTGTTGTTGTCCAAGTTAGAGCATAAACCGAATGATTTTCGAGTAATTTTAATTTGTCTGACAATGTAGTTACCAAAAAACGTACAGTAGCACATTTACTTTTATGTTGGTGATTATATTCAAGCTCAGACTCAGCTAATGCTGTTCTGTAAATATTAAAAATATAATTTTATTTATTTATGACTTTAATCAATTTTATTAAGTATTGCATTTTTTGATACCTGGATGACGGTGACCAGTAGACAGGTTTAAATGCCCTGAATATTAAATTTTTTTCATACATATTCATAAATTGTCTCAGTTGATTAGTCATATAAGAGATTTTATTCGTAAAATAACAATTGTTTTTCCAATCTGCCATTATTCCCCAGGACATAAATGACTCTCGTTGATTTTTTACAGCTTCCTCCGCAAATTTTCGTGCTGAAAATAAAACAAAAACAAATTTTTAATTTCTGTCAGCCATTATAATATTTAAATTAATTCAAATTTTAAATTAATTAAAAATAAAATCACCTTGCTGTCGAATTTGCAGAGGTGTTAATGAATCTTTTTGATTCTCCCAATCACTCAGAGCTTTCAATTCAATCGGTAACCCGTGACAATCCCAACCAGGTACATAATGAACTCTCTGGCCTTTTAAAACACGGCTCCTTGTTGTTATATCTTTCAATATCTATAATTAATTACTAATAGTTAATTAAATTTATAAAAATACAAACAAACAAACAAACAAATACATACTTTGTTGACAGCATGACCCATGTGTACAGCACCATTGGCGTAAGGTGGTCCATCATGTAAAATAAAATCTGGACCAGATAAATTATCTCTTTGCCAATTATACAAATCATTAAATCCACATTTCTACAACAGAAAAATTTTTGAATAATTAATCATTATTATTATTAAATTAAAGATAAAAATAATTACTTCAATCAAATAATTATCCATATCAATTCTCTTTTCTCCATTTAATCTTGATGGAAATTTTGTTTGTGGTAACAAAACAGTCCTTGAATATTTATTTTCAACAGCTTTTTTGGGTTTCGCATATAATCTCCAAGTTAAATTAATATTACGTTTAAATATCAAATTATTATTTCTAATTTTTGTTATTGCTGCCATTGTTTTATTTTCAAAAATTTTATATATACATTGTTATCGTACACATGTAGTCGTCCCACATGTCCCACCGAGAGAATAAACCTCGGGTTAATCCCGAACAAACCCGAGGTTAATTCTCTTGCTGGAACGACTATACCTCTAATTTCTAACCTGTGCTCCATAATTGTCCATAATTATAAATGTGATCGATGTGATCCATGTGACCGGTGTGTGTGGTTATTATTATATTTTAATTAAATTTAATGTAATTAAATGAGGTAAAATAACACGTGTATTATGTCGACTCAAGTTAAAAAAAATTTACAGGAAGAAGATATTGAAGATCCTGTTGAACGCATGTTGAAAAAAACTGGTTGTATTGAATTACATTATGACGTTCAGGTACTTGAATGATTTTTTTTTTTTTTTTATTAACTGTAAGTTAATTAATTTCATTATAATAATTAATAATATGTGCATTTTGTTTTAGGAATGTATTGCTGCTACTCAAGATTGGCGTAAATGTCAAGACGTAGTGCAGAAATTTAGAGCCTGTATGGAAAAGCATCAAAAGGAAAGATCCCAACATTGAAAATAATAATAATTGCTTTAAATATGGGTCAGTTTTTAAAAAGGTTGAAGTATTTAGTAACCAAAGGTTTACTATTACCCAAGGAACCGTACAAAATGGTTTTGGTTGTGCGAACAGACATTTCAATGAGCACTGGAAAAATAGCCGGACAGTGTGCTCATGCTGCTGTCGAGTGTTATGATAGCTGTAAGAATAATAAAGTTAATCAAGAGTATCTAGATGCATGGTTCATGTTAGGTCAACCAAAAATTGTTCTCAGAGTGACTAGTGAGGACAGATTAAAATCGTTGGCTGTTAAAGCCAGTAATTGTGGACTTGTTACTGCTATTATTAAAGATGCTGGTAGAACTCAGTTAGAGCCTGGCACTATTTCAGTACTTGGTATTGGTCCTGGTCCTAATAGCATTGTAGATAGTGTTACATCACACCTTAAGTTACTATGATACTTACTCTTTGTTTTCTTATTTTATAGTTAATATTTTTATTGTAAATTTAAAAAATTAATCAACCAGTTTTAATATCAGAAGTCATCAATTTATTGCAATATAAAATATTATATATATATATCACTAATGAAACTAAGTAGAAGTCTATCTGTTTAAATGTGATTACATAGTCATAAAATATTCACGTCTATTATTTATAAATGTTTAATTGGTAAAATTATGTTATTTTACAAAGGTGTGAAATTAAAAAAAAAAATTAACATGTACAATTATATTTATAAATATTTAGTTACGTATTATTATTACCTAATATTGTATTTTGAGATCTACTTATTTTTAGTAATGTAGTAAAAATAAATTTTGTATTGAAAAGTGATAAAAAAATTTGTTTCAATAAAACTGAGTTTAAAACAATTTTTAATTATTGAATATTCAATAAAAATTTGTAAATAAACACGATACTATGTTATAATTATATAATTCTGTATAATTTATAATACTCACTTACAAACTAATGTACCACTTTCGTACTGATTTGAGCAAGAATTGAATAAGATTATTATTATTGTAATAATAATGGTAAATGATTTAATATAAATTTCTATTTACTATATATGTAGTGTTGGTTAAATCTATGATACTGGAAAACATGCGTCTAATTTAATAATTAAAAATCTTATCGTGAACGTAAAAAAAAAAAAAAAAAAAAAAAAAAAAAAAACATTTGTTCGTTTGATTAAATATTTTAAACAAACAACTCTAAATGCGTTAAACATCTAAAAATTATTTTCTACAACAAATTCGATTTTTTTTTTACACAAGCAATAGTTAATAGTAATTATTATTTTATCGCAGTTTATTTATTTCGTCACGGTAATTATAGTTTTCTCATTTAATGAGAAATTTAAGGCATTTTTAAAAACTATTTTTAAATTAAAGATTTATAAGATTTTAACATTAAAAAAATCAACTACTATTCATTATTTAACATTAAATTAAATTCATTTGTAAATATAACTAAGATAAGAGTTAAAATTAATGTCGATAATTTAAATAATATATGTATATAATTTGTCTTTGCTCATGGTAATAGCATTAATTCGTATTAAATATATAATCAGAGAAAGAACATTTAAAGATAATTGTAAAAAATTGGACTGATAATATACAAAGTCAGTCTGAATTACCAAAAATCAATAATATTTACGATATTTGCTGAAATATTTGGCAAATTTACATCACATTGATTAATATTACCGTAATAGAGTATTTAAAAAAAAAAAAAAAAAAAAAAAGAGCTTATGCTATTATTTTTGTAAGATCCGATGGCTCAACGTAATTATTTAATACATGCGGCGCCTCATTAAATTCATCCAATTCATCACCGTTATCTGCACCTTGTGCAAGTAAAAAATATTGTTCACTTCGTGTTGGCCATAATAAATGCGTCATTACACAGTACGCATAACAATCTGCTGAATATGTAATTCCTAAAAAGTAATACAAGTGTAAATTATTGCTGCTGTTACGCTATTAATTATTTTTATCTCAAATATATGTGTTTGTATACAATAAAAAAAAAAAAAGTGATAAATAATTAAATTAATTACCGAGTAGAAATTTAAACCTCCATAGTGTGCTTATTTGTAGTGCAATCAATGCAACTATCGGTAAATATATAAACCATACAAGTGCTGATGCTCCGAAATGGAGCAAAAAGTTTAATTTTTGAGTATTGTGCTCATAAGTCATAGTATTGCGAAGTTCTAATAAGAACCATATCATTATCGCACTGCGAAATAGTAAAATGAACCATCCAGGCCATGTTTGATATTCATCTATGTCTTCAATAATATCAACTTCCGTCTGTAAATAATTATTTTACATTATATTAATTTACTCAAGCTTGTTGATTAAAAAATATATATTTCTCACCATATTCCAAACGTAGAGAAGAATATGAACAACGCCGTAACAAAACCATATTAAAAATACTAACGGCTTCCAAGTTAGCTCGATTCTCGTAACAGCCCATCCTTTTGCTAACAATAACAATAATAACATAAAAGTTGCCTGTAAAAAAATATTATCGTTATTATTATTATTATTATTATTATTATTATTATTATTATTATTAAGGTTGGTTATTAAATAAAGCTTGTAAAACTTACTCGTGATAAAATGTCAAAGATATCACCAGCAACTTCCAATTTTTCGTATCCAATACCATCAAACGCGAATTTTAAAACGTGAATTAGTATCAAACAAATCGCTATAAACTCCAACAGTAAGCTGACAGTAAAAAGTCTCGTAACAGGATGTCTTTGTAATCTAACAGCGTACAACTGCAGTGGTACTAGTATTATGTAGCATAAAAAAAATAACAAATACAACTCAATAGTATTTTGCCGGTCGTACGAAAATTGATAAGTCAAACTATTGAACCCGCTGTTATTCGGATTGCCATTTACCAACCAAACATCGTAGTCGATATTTATGCTCTCGTTAAACCACTCCCATTTACATGTTTTAATGTTACGATAACACGATACAATGCTTATATACCAAAACCTTGGTTGACCAAGGTCTTGGATTACATAAGTAAACTGGTTGTTCTTTATGACATTCGACGGTAAGTCTTCATCTGGACACAGCTGGCCCTTTGGGCATGGTATTCTCCTGCAATGAAAATATAAATATTAATACATTTTTATCAATAATTAATATAAATTAATAAATTTACCGTAAGAAATCCTCGCCATTGACGTTACACTGGGAGTCATATGAGCTCTGATTGAGGGTATTGAACATCCTGCTGCACGCTGTATTTTTATCCTCAAGAGTACGGTTACCATAGTACTCCAAAAAATGATTTCTATCCAAAACAGCGAAGGTTATCAGCTTCGAGGATGAAAAATTTAACTGCGACGTTACATTTCCAAAAATATAGCCGTAAGATTCGCGCTGTCTGTGACGATCTGTCTGTTGAAACCCGAACTTTATGAGAAAGCGGAAAAATTCGTTGGTATTGAAAGTACCAGTTACATGAGTGCTCTCACATTGATCAACTGAGATAAATAATTCAAGTACTCCGATCGACAGAATTAATATTACACTTCTTAGCAACATTTTTTATTATCATGTCACTGCTCAACACTGATGAAAACGTCACACAAAATTGTACAGCTGTTGCATGATTGATTATTGTTAATTCTGATATTAAATTCAATCAAAACTTAGAATTCTAAAATAAAATTAATTTTTTATTATTTACTATTAATACTTAAATTTAACTATTGGATCTTCCTCAGTTGAATTTTTCCAGATGTCATTGAAAATTATTATTTTACTATATATTTTTTTATTATCACTGATAATTATTTTTGCAAACTGTTTTTTTTTTTTTTTATCTTATACATATTGTTGACGAGTATAACAAACCATTTTTTATTATTTAGCAAGTGCTCCAAGTGAAAGTCGGTGAGATAACTCTTGTTATTTTTAATTTTTATTTGTCAATCAATTATTCAATTTAGCAACAACAGCAACAACACATGATTGTCGATCGAGCTGATTGCTTATATATACTTTGCGCTGGAAAATGACAAGTGGAGCGAGTTGAGTGCCAAAGTTTCTCAGTTCTCCCGCAACATTTCGTTGGAGTTAATCTAGGAATCATTCTTACTGACATTATAAAAATAAATTATATATTTTATTCACGTGTTACATTTGCCTCCAGTATCATTTTATATCTCAAGTAATTAATTTAAATAAAAAATAAATTAAGTACCTGTTTTAACAATCCTGCATGAAGACTGCTGATCCTTGTAAAAAATACGCATGTAAATTACAGGCATGTCTAAAAGGTATAAACTTTTTTATTTTTATCAAATGTTAGGTTATTTTTTTTTTTATTAAATTTTTAATTAATATTTTTACAGACAACGTTTATCAACCATCACGTTGTGAAAGTGTGATTGAAGAGTTACGTCAGTGCTGCATAAAACATTTTGACAAGTCGTTAGTTTGTGAAGGAATTGATATTTCAAAACCTTATGAGCATAAAACAGTTGATTACGTAAGCATTGCTTTTATCAATTAATTTAATTAATTAATGGAATAATTAATGGTTGATTTTTATGTTTAGCAATCAGCATTGAAAAAGTCATGACTAAGTTTACCGTCGACAGACGTTTGTTAAAAGACAGATCTTGGGCTTTCAAGCATCATCGTTTTTTCTCAATTGCCGGAGGATTTATTGCTGTTGCTATAATATTCAGCGGCCCGATTTACTATATTGGTGGGAATAAGCTCGAGACTCTTGAAATACCAGAATCTCAATTTAAAAATCCATTTAGCAGCAAGTAAAAAAAAAAAAAAAAAAGAAAAAAAAAAAGACGTTCAATGAACTCGGTAACAAAAGCCAGAGAAAGATTGAAAAAGTATCCGTTACTGTTTGCACAATGTAAAGAATCAGCAATCGATTATGGAAAGTGCGTTGTATCTAAACAGAATATCGGTAAAGATGATTGTCAAAAAGAGTTCAATAAATTCAAGTCTTGTCTCGTAGAAGCTGCTCGGAAAAACAAAACAAAATTATAAATATAGTAAGTGGTAGATTTATTTTATTTAAAAAATGAAGTGGCCAGAGTTTAGAGTCCACTGCTACTCAGCATTTATTGTAAGAGTAGTATTGATAGTGTACGCCAACTTTCATGACAAATATTTTCGCGTACCATACACTGATATTGATTATAAAGTTTATACAGACGCTGCGAGATACATAACAGCCGGAGAGTCGCCATATTTACGGCATACGTATCGCTACACACCATTATTGGCAGTAATCCTTTCACCGAATATCTTTTTGCACAATGATTTCGGTAAATTGTTATTTTCATTTACCGATATAATCGCCGGCGTATTGATTAAAATAATTTTATTTAAAGGTAAATGCAATAATAGAATCGGTGAATTATGCGCCCTTTCATGGCTCTATAACCCAATGACGATAGTCATATCAACGCGCGGTAATGCTGATTCATTATCAGTGCTTTTAGTTTTATTAACTTTATATTATTTAATAATAAATAACGATTATTCATTAGTGTCTGGTTTAATTCACGGTTTATCTGTGCATTTTCGATTGTACCCAATAGTATTCAGTTTAACAATGTATTTATCATTAACAGATAAATACAGCATCCTTCCAAACAAAAAACAATTTAAATTTATAACCGGTTTTACATTATCATTATCCATGCTTACGTTAATAAGTTATTATTTTTATGGATATCAATTTATTTACCAAAGTATGATTTATCATTTAATCCGTAAGGATGCGCGTCATAATTTTTCACTCTATTTCTACATGTTGTATTTATCTATTGGACAAACAATTCAAGTTATTGAAAAAATAGTACGAGTATTACCGCCGATTTTACTGATAATCGGATTATCATTTCGCTACTCTGATAAAAATAAATTAGCTTTTGGAATGATGACCCAGGCCATGGTTATGGTTACTTATAATTCTGTTGTTACGTCTCAATATTTCTTCTGGTATTTATCTTTGCTGCCGATCTGTGTACCCTATATCAATATCAGTTTAATTAGGTACGCAATGTTGGTTGGAATTTGGCTAATTGCTCAGGCGCTCTGGCTCAACGATGCATACTGTTTAGAGTTTTTAGGACTTAATAAGTTTCATTCTATTTGGGTTGATAGTATATTGTTTTTCTTTGTTAATATAAAAGTACTGTATGACTTTATTGTTAATTACGACTGTAAAATTTTGAATAAAATTAATTAAATTTAAATATTTTTTGTTAAAAATTCATTAGCTTAAAATAATAATAGATCAATATTTAGCGATAAAATTTATTTATTATTATAAATAAATTATTCAAAGCTATTGATTTATTTTTAATTAATTTATAATGAAAATGATAAATAATGTAATAAATAAAAATGAAATTAGATTTTTTTAAATATTTTATTTTGAGGAATACAAAATACTTATTTACAGATAGTTTCAGAGAGTCATTATAATAGATTTTTTTTATTGTTTAAGGAATGACAGATTCCGCAATTTAAATATAGATCTTACAATAATAAGTAGTCTAGAATTGAAATTGTGAGCAAGAGCATTCTTAAATCTTCTTTCTTTTATTTTATTTATTAAATAAAATTTAGATTATCTTCAGAAATATGTCTATGGAATATCTTCTTTCTCTACAAAAGTTTCTTTATATGTCAATTACAAATATGTTTTATTTGTGAAATTTACATTTTACTTATGAGGATAATATTGTGTATTTAATGTGATTTAAATTCACCGCATCCAACACATGTGAGCAATTTATTTCTGCCTCGAAAATAGGAGCTGATAAAACGTTTATTCATTTTAATTACAGTTCAATACAATTAGACTTTTATTTATTTATAAATTCCATTTATTCAAACTCACGCACAATGTAATAATAAATATTTTTTTTTTTTTTTTTTTTTTTTTTTTTTTTATTATAAATATAATCAAATTTCATTTTTACGAGCGTGACTACGAAAGTTACATACAAGATATATTTTATTATTCTTCGTTTTTTTTATTTTTTTTTTTTTAACAGGCACACTGTGCAGTTTTATCATTTCAAATTATTTATATGAAATTACCTAATATATCGTAGACGCGAGATGGAATTTTATTTATTATTATTATTATTATTTATCTAAACCATTCATTCTTACACTTTCAATTTATTTAAAGATTCACATTTACAAGTCTTATATTTGAAATTTGTTTATCTACAGTGTGAAAAATACTTCTGAAGATAATCTAAATTATTTTTTTTTTTTTATCAATAGTATTATTACTTTTATTTTATTGTTGTTACTATTAATATTTATGCGCACTCAGTCAAGTACAATTATTATTTTTACGATTCTTATAAAGAATTATAATGATAATTTATTTCTTCCCAGGTAATGACTATGAGCGACTTTAAATTTAAGGAAAAATTTTAATTATTCTTTTTTTAATTCTATCGATGAGAAAAAAAATGCGTGCGTTAGATAAATTAAGAGTGATATTTATGAATTTTTAAATTTATAATTATTTCTTCTTTCAATCTGTTTACATTAAATATTACAATTTTTTAAACTTCTCTCATTTATATTTTATTTTTTGTTTACAAATTACTAATTAATATTTTTATTATTTTAACACATCAGCGTAAAAAAATCATGATTTCATTATTACATATACATATTATATGTAAAAGTATTGATTTCTATATATTTTTTTTCTTCTTTTTTTTTTTTCATTGAGTATACATTACAATATTGATATAAAAGAAAAATTTTATTAATTAATTACGATGATGATGATAATAATAATAATAATGGGCACTCGAAATGATAATAACGTTTATTAATTTACAAGATTCGATATGGCAGGATTTAATGTAGAATAATCGTTCATTGTTATTGTTATAAATGTTTTTAATAACTATTATTATTTTATTAATAATAAAATAATTGATTTAACTTATAATTATTATGTGTTTAATAATATACCTATATAAATATTAGTATAAATCGTTAAAAAAAATATACATAAAATTTATAGTAAAATGGCTTTTAATGAAGAAATAAAAATTTAAAAAAAGTTATTGCATACTGTGATAATAATTAATAAATTTAAGTAATAAAAACATAATTTAAAAAATTAAAGCACTTTGTATCAGTAAATAGTTTTATACTGATGTAAAACGTGACGTACACGTTAATTAAATTAATTACAAACAAAATACAACATAGAAAGCATGTACAACATAAAATAAAATGTCTTTGGTAATAAAATATTATTTTCATCGAATAATAATAATAATAATAGTAATTGAAAAAAATAAAATACAAATTAAATCTCTATGTAGGTTTATTTAACTAAATATAAAAATGAGTAAAATAAAAGCACTGAAATGAAAACATTGTTGGCACGCTGTAGGATGAATGTTTCAATACGATATGTTTTGTGTTTGTGTGATTTGTTTATGTTTATATACACATAAATAAATATAATGTTGGGTGTTGTTGATGTCTTTATAAACGGAAGATCTTACAATTAATAATAAGAGAATAAAAATTTATATCCAGGCACCACTGACGGAGGAAGTTTTAGATAAAATTTAGATTTGTTTTAAATAAATTTACAGCTAGCTATTTTATTTGTTTGATATTTAATTTATCAATAGCTTGAAATGTTTAAGTGAATAATTAGGTTGACGTAAGAAATTTTAAAAGCAGTGGTTTTTTTCTCTTTCTTCAGTATTTGTGCACGAAATTTCAATATACAAATTTTAATGATAATTATTATTATTATTATAATTATAATATAAGTTTTGTTTTACTTGTTTACTGATTGGTATAGTCAGCATATTTACAAGGCAAAGTCGGAGGGTGTCTACCTATAGCTTATTATTATACAACATTATAATTAATGCTCTTTCAGTATTTTCAACAGTTAGTGTTATTACAAAATTGCTTTAAAGTCATTTATCTTCTTTTACACGTAAAAGTTACTTTATTTAAACTCTTTAGACAAATATTCGCGCGCCGTACATTACACATAGATCAATCAAGTGTTGAATAGAAAATCAATAAGAGCTTTTTTTTTTTTTTTCTTCTTTTGAACTTTATTAATTTTGAATTATTACCGGATGGACAGATAAACAATATTAATAAATAAATAAATAAAGTTTTGTGACAAGTGAGATTAATTATAAGCCAAGATAAAACTTTACTTTAAAATAATAGTAATAATAATAATAATAATAATAATTAACAGTCTTATTTTGGTCATTTAACTAATTGACAATATATCTGTATATTTATTTAGTTAGGGTATTTGAAAGCTAATTAACTTGACTACATGGAATTACGCCAAAGTATTAAATGGCCCTTTCTATTGTCCGTTATAGTATATGTATATATGTATATATTTCTACATACATATATATATTTGCTTTGTAGATGAAACTCGAGTGGAACGCAATAACTCGAATAGTTTCAAAACATTGTAAAAGCAATATAAATAAAAAAGCTCCGGAAATACTTAAACAAAAACAATTTAAAATGTATTCGCATTAATTTGAAAATAATTCAAGAATTTTAACTATTTAAAGTTGTACATTTCAGTTAATCGTCAAATTAATTGTTATTTTTGCTATATATTTTGTACTCGGGCCATTTTACTCTAAACTACTATAATTATTTATTTTCATTTAATGACCAATTTTTATTTAATTGAGTAATTAAACATTTTTTTGATTTTCAAAATTTTTTTTATCTTACTTCTATATTTTAGTTATTTCTTTTTTTAAATGATAGTATAATTACTTTACTTTAAATTTAATACAAATAAAATTTAATATATAATACAGTAAATTTATAATGTGTATGTATTTTGGTTTTAATTGTTGTGTAGAGAAATAATTATAAATGCTGTACGCGAAAGCTTTAACTTGAGAAAAATATACAGTATACATGTATTATTTGCTATATCATTCAGTCAAATTTAAAATAGTTGATTTTTTTTTATGCCATGTAAGTACACAAAATTATTATTTTATTATTTATTAATTTGTTTCATATACTTTACTTTCTGATAATATACAAATGCAAATAATTATATTTAAATGTGTTGAAATGCTATATTTAAAGAAGAATTTTTTATGTTCAACCCTCTCGTTCGATCGCACTGTAATAATTATAAATTTTTTTTTTTTACCAAATATTTATTACACTTTGTCTCACTTTTATTTTATTTTTTATATCCTAATACAGTACAATATATATATATATATATATATATATATATATATATATATATATATATATATATATATATATATATATATATATATATATATATATATATATATATATATATATAGTTATTAAAGTATGGAAAGTATCAACGTATTGGAAAACTTTGCGTTTAAATATATATTTAATATTATTCAAATATAATACACATATATTTGTATTTCATCTCTATATATTGCCCAAAGTTGAATCTTGGATAAATTTACTAATTTTATAATATCGGAATATTGTTAATATTTAATTATTTTTACTATCGAATAATTTTGCTTTCAATATAAATGCAAGTTTCGTCAATTATTCGAGCGTTATTCAATCGGACGAATAGTATTCGTAGCTTTTTTTATATTTAACTTTTAATTTGAAATTGGAACTCTCTTTTATTATTTTCCTTTTTCTACAATCGACGTTTAATCGATTATGAGCATCAGACATCACTTTTATTTTCAAATTTTTAATTTAAATTAATTTATTTAATAATTGACAACTAATCAATTAATCAATATATTGAGTGACCTGCGGTGAAGAAGGCGTAAATTGTTGAGTAATCAAACAATATAAAATTTTCTAATTTTAACAGTTTACCGCAGGTCAGTTTGTCACAGTAATTGCAATTATTTACTTTTTTTTTTTTTTTTTTTTTTTTTTCAATAGTATACATTTATAATTCTACTCGTAATAATAGAAAAATTTATTTAATTTTATGTTTGTCGGTGCGTCTTTCAATAGATTATTAATAATTAAAAAAACAAACAAAAAAAAACTCTTTAATATTTTTTAATAAAATCTATATATTTTTGAATTTCAATAAGCAAAATATTTTTATTTTATTTTTTATAATTTATTGCAGATATTCTATCTGTATATACCTACAATAATAATAATTATCATAATAATAATAATAATAATAATAATAATAATAATAATAATAATAATAATAATAAATTATTATAATAATTTTTATTAATGAAGATATATACCTACTCTCGCAAATAACGCGCAATTGAATTGCACAAAATATTAAATAGTTAACAGTTAACGTTATTAATATATAAATATTACACATAATTCATCAATTTAACGTATAATAAAGCCAAGAATTTTTTCTTTTTTACTTTTAATGCCGCAATTATTTATTACTTCTTACATTTATTGACACGTAGTTTTAGTTTAATTAATCATCACTGATCTATTGTTTTTATTTTTTTATTTTTAAATAGCCTTGATTGAAAGACACATCGTAAGCCAGAATTCAGATATAGATAATTGCATTATTATTATTATTACTATTATTATTATTATTATTCCAATTGTGATTTACTATTAGTTTTATTTAAAAAAGTATTATTTTAGTGTGCATCGAATGCACTCGATAAATTTATTTAAATTGAATTTAGGAAAACAATTTGTTTGCAAGAAATCCCGTTAAAAAAAGCAGAGATTTCGTTACAGTGATTCACAGTCAAAATACTAACTAAACTTATGAAATACGGTGATGAGCAATAATTTCAGTTATATACAATTGTAATTATTATATATTATATATTACAGACACACTTAATTTTTTTCTAAAGAGACTCATTTAACCATATATACCCACGCGTTGCTAATTGCTGTTTAATATTCAATAAATTTTATCCTCGTTATAATTATTCAATTGTACTGTCATACGCAGCCTCTCAATTTTTTTTTTCTTTTATTTTTTTTATTTTTTTTTATCAATTGATTGACTACCCTGTTTTATAGTGCAAAAATCAGCGATATTGCTCTTATTATTTAAACAATATATATATATATATATATATATATATATATATATATACATATATATAGATATCTTTAAATATTGACACTCGACGCTGATTATTTTTTTCTCAATGACACCGACTCGCATTATTTTGAACAATAATTTAACACTTTTCAATGCACGTAATGTCTTGATTGAGCTGCTTGATAATTATCATTATTATTATTATAATTATTATTAAATAGCATGAGACTACGTAATGCAGTTAAAAAAATGTGATCGCGTATCGATAACGAGTAGCTTTTATTATTGTTAATATTAAAAAAAAAAATATATATATAATATATAATATATAATATATCTCTAATAGAGTGGCTGGCTTTTAATAATTATATAATTACGCCAAATTTAATAGGCAATTTAAAGTTTTTTTTCTCTATAATATAATATTTATTAAATTATTACCTAATATATTTATATATTTATATATGTGTGTGTATACATACATTTATTTACACAAAGCCGTTCGACACGAACACGCTTACTTTAATAAAATTATTTTAGTGCCATCAAACTATAGGCTCTATACTTATATTGACAACAGGTATTTAATTATTTAAATTACTTAACTACATATTTTTTATAAACAACGTGGCTATTTAAAGGGGAAAAAAAAATAACATTTTTTTCCTTTGTTTTTGTTCTTAATTGTATATTATTCTGACTAACGCAAATTAAAATTTTTTTTTCAATCTCAGGCCAATGGAAACTGCCGTTAGATTAATAAATAAATTTTGCCCAAATTCTGATAATCTAATTAATAAAAGATATTATTAATATACATAGAAAAAATTATTTCAGTATATTTGGGCAATAATTGACGCGTACTTCGAGTTGACGAAAAAAAAAAAAAAAAAAAAAAAGGGAACAAAGTTATTGATCAAATGCTTATTGGAAATTTGTGACAATAAGTCAACGATTGTCAATATCGTGTCTAATAATATATATATATATATATATATATATATATATATATATATATATATATATATATATATATATATATATATATATTTTTTTTTTATCTCTAAAGAGAATTTTTTTATTGCACATTTTTGTTTTAATAATTTTTAATTAATAAACTCGCGTTCAGAAGCTCTTTTTTTTATTTTTTTTTTTTTTTTTTAATTTACTTTAGTGTATAATTATGTAAAGTAAACGCGAGGAATTAATTGCAGTTACTATTACTAGCAATGTCCTTTCAGGGTGGTAATAAACAGTTATAATAGTCTGGTATGATCCTCAATAAATATCTCGATGAATAATTACAAAGTCTTGAATGTTTGCTGGTAGTATCAAAGTTATTAAGTAAATATCTCATCTAATAGAGAGTTTAAACGTTGATAATATGATAGTTCGATTGCCCGGAAAATTTACAGCTTAATGAGATTTACTGTGTATATTATAGACATACATGTATTATCGATTGACATTTGCATATCATCGTTAATTTAATAAACTTAATGAATTCCTTGATGGTTAATTAGACGATTAATAGATATATAGATCGAGAAATCGTTGTCGGATGAGCTTACGATCATTTTCACAGGCATATATTCCAAGGTGAGTATGCCAACTATTTGTTTGACATGTATAATCATGATAATAACCCAGATGTATTTTATCGTAATCACATCACCGTAGATACTTAAATGTTGTACACACAATACACCGCATTTAATTAAACGTATCTGTATGGGTAAATCTCTCATTATGATTTACGATTTAGGTCTGTGCTGATATTGAGTGTTAATTTCATGTACGTATATGAAGTGACGTCGGTGGTGATGATAAAGGCACAGATTTATTCACTTGTTGTTCTTGTTGTTGAATAAGATCAAAACCATTGTCTACTCTTTATACAGCACTTAACTCTGATGGCATTTAACTTCTCGGTACGAGTAGTGTCGACAAACACGTTAACACAATAGTCATCTTATATTTTATTTTATTATAATATATATCAACTCATACCGTAGATATAAAATCCAACGCAATCCACTCATCAGTTGTAGATAATAATATTTTTATCGGCACTAAACCGCACTAACTTCTAGTTAAAGTCCTTATCTCATACATGCGTTGCTAGTGTACCAATTCCTGATGTACGTTTCACTGTGGCTATTCCACCGTTAGGACCACCCGTTATATAGTGCGCTGATAATGGGGCCTGCAATCCATTAATTTTTTTTTTTCATTTCATCATTTTTTTTTACACCAAATTTTGATAAATTTTAATTAATATTTTATTTGGAAAGTTTGTTATTATTGTTATTATTTTGGGTTTGTATATTGAAATGTACAACTCACCTGTGGCCCGGCACCATTCAGTGTATTCAAACTATTCATTCTCATAGCTTGAGTGTAAGGTGGTGGAGCCGGTGTGACCCCTGGTATTGCGGTGTGAGGCGCGTGTCTAAGTTGCTCGGCCGCTGACATCCTACGTGTTCAAATGGTACACATAATTAGCCAATATTTATGTAATAACAACAAATTTAGATTCAGATAATATTAAATATTTATATGAAACTTAAATCACCAGACATCTGATTGATTTTTATAAATAAATTACTATAATATAACTTATAAATTAAATAAAAAAAAATGTCCAACTGCGTGTAATCCCTAAAAAAAATAGTCAAAATGTTTGTTGATTCAAGTATCATATTTATTTATTTATTTATTTATTATTGATATAAAGAATCAAAGAAAAGTAAACAGTAGAATACCTGAGATAAGGATTGCCGTAGGTTGCCGAGAACCGTGGATCAATTATTGGCGGCGTCTGTGTTGTATTAGTGCCCAAGTTTGCTGAACTTAGACCTATCTTCTTGGAAGCTAATATACCGCTGGAGGGTATACGACTGAGGGATTCGCGGGAAGCACCCATCCCCTGGGTGTTGGGTGGCATATAGTCTCTCGAATAATCCACATACGGTACGTACCCATTATTGTTACTTCCATCCTTAAACAACAGTAACAATAAAAATAATGATTATCATTTATTGTGCACCAGTTGCGTATTACTTCTCAATAAATAAAATTGACAGTTAACTTGAGGAAAAAAATAAAATAAAATAAAATAAAACAATAATGGGGATTAAATCAAATAAAGTACTTACGTTGTTCTTGGGTGGAAATGAGGGTTCCGTGTAGTCGGCGCTGTATCGATAACCCATTGGGTTGGGTACTGGCCCAGCAAGAGCTAAAGCATTTACACCCCTGGTACTTCCTTCACCTTCACTGTCGAGAGCAGTCACGCTCTCAGCGTTGCTCACGCTAGATCCAGCACGTATATCTGCTTTAACGTCCGACAGATTACTGCTTCGATCACTTTCACGGTAACGATCCGGATTCGAGTCTGTTTCTTCTATATTCAAATAGAATTTATCAATGAAAAAAAAAAAAAAAAAAAAAAAAAAAAAAAATATTATTAATTTTTAAATATTCATTATTATTATTATTATTATTATTATTATTATTATTATTATTAGTATTAAATTGGAGAGAATAATTTTGGAAAATACATACGCAAATCATTCTCCTGAGCTTGAGTAGACCTCGGGCGTGGTTGTTTAATACGATCTCGACAGTGTAGTATCAAAATAATAATGACGCCAATGAGGATGATGCAGACTACCAGTCCAACGATTATCAGGATAAGTTGCCAATCAACTGGAATCAACGCTGAGCGTCACGTCTGGTTAAATCTCATGTTCTCAATTCAAAAATTTAGATTTTTTTTCGTCTATTTTCAACAAATCCTCTGAATACGTTTTTTTTTTTTTTTTATTTTTTTTATTATTGAACACAGATTTAATATTTTATTTTATTATTTTTTTTTTTTACTTATTTTATAAGTGTCCGTTATCAAGCGATATTGAATATTGAAAACCATATTTATTAATACATTTGAATTATTTCTTTGGTAGTCTCGTCCTTTTTTTAGATTCACAATCCAATTTGTAACATCCGTTGTTCCAGACAAATTTTAATTACTTATTAATATATATATATATATATATTTTTTCGCTCTACTGATTTTATTTATTAAAATTTTTTAATTAAGAATTCACGTTTGTATGTTATAACTACTAAAGCAATATAAAAAAAATTTTTTTAACAGAAATAAAACAAAGCAAAATACAACAATGAAATATATAAGCTAATTTTATTTTAAATTTAATGATAGAGTTTTTGAGAGTTTAATAATAAAATATAAAAAATGAAAAAGATTAAAAATAAAAATGACAAAGGAAGAATAAAATTTATATAAGAGAATAGTTAAAAAAAATTTGACTGTATATAAATAAAAGTGCTTATATGAAAACAGGAGACAGAGAAGGAGGAGGAAGATAAAAAAGTTTAGATGAAAAGGACTCTCGAAACTTACCACGCGTAGTGAGTTTAATGATGACAGTATCTGTGCCATAGCTATTTGTAACAGTACAATTGTAATCCCCGAAATATGTAGATATGGGCTCTAAAAGAGTAACAGTGCTGACAACTCTTTCTGGTGTGTACTCCTCTTGGACAGAGAAGGGTGTATTGTTGAACGAGAAATTAAGCTCACGACCAGCAAAACTCCATACAACAGACTCAGCTTTTGGCACTGATATCGCGGTGCATTTAACCTGCAAAGAAAATCATTATCTGTTCTCAATATATGTATACAATACGGGCGTACTCAGTCTCTTCTCTGGTTATTATCCTCGTCTCAACATACGGATCTGCATACGTACAAGGATTATAATTAAATTGACTGTGCAAATAAAATCTATGTGTGTCTGTTCATACATTATAAAAGCTTAAGTTGAAAAAAAATAAAAAAAAAGACAACTTTAACTGGACACTTTTTTTCGCAGTTCGATGTTTCATTTTACTTCTCATGGTTATTCAATCTCTCTGGATTTAGATTTTTTGTTGTTATCGTAAAAAACATAAATAAATAAAATAAAGTAAAATAAAAAATGAACATGTATATATAGAACTGGCAGCAGGTATAGGAGGCAGGATTGTAGCTGAAATCGAACGTCAACTGTGAGTCGTATTTCGCTTTGTTGCTGCGAGTACTGCTGGTACTGTCCTACATTTTTTAGCTCTATATTTTTATTATTTATTTTTATCGGTACTGTGTACACTGTGGAGTTTACAGTGGAGTGATGGAAGCGGACAAGAATTGTTAGTTTACCTTTACTACTCCTTCATCGGGCACATATTGGATTCTTTGTGATACGATGCTCGGTGGTGCGCGAATCAAGATGTTGGCATACCCGATAAGTTGAGGAAAACCAGGAACATGGGCTTTGCAGTAATAACGTCCAGCTGTTTCAGGACTCACGACAACGCTTATATTTGGGCTTGTCGCAACAGTACGATCTGATTCTTCGTGAATCCACAGAATTTCGGGAGTTGGATTACCATCCACGTCGCACTGCAGTATCTCTGTTGCGCCGTAATGCGTTTCAACGGATATCGGTGGACGTCGAAATTGCGGTCCATCTAGATACAAATATTTATTATCATTGTTATTCATACATATATATCTATATATTTGTTATCACTGTGAGCAATTTTATTGCATTCCTATTTACTTAATTTTTTATTTTAAAATTAATAAAAACTTTTAAATTCTTATTACTTTTCACCACTGAAAACTTTAAACTCAACTTGTTTAATAACTTTCAAACTTATTTTCTTCTCAAAGTTATTTTTAAAAATTTACTACACAGAAAAAAAATAAAAAGATATCTTGCCTCAAGAACATTTCTAGGAAGACGACGAATGTTTTCATTCAAGTTAATTATTTTCTTGATATTTAACAATTTCATTCAAAAGTTCCAAATAAATTGAATAAAGTAAAATAAACTAAAAAATTATATCTAATTAAAAAAAAAAAAAAATCTTTTTATAAATTTTAAAAATCAAAAAGTCAAAATAATATCAGTTTATTTGGTACAGTTATATATATATATACACACTATTATCTCCCAAATGTGAGTATAAATGCATATGGATTTATATAGATATAGGAATAGTGATGGTGGAGGCTCGCGGCATTCGAGATAATACTTACAAGTTATATCCAGTGTTTCCGTTTCCTCGCTCTTGCCGACCTCGTTGTGAACTTCACATTTTACGATAGCATCGTGAAGTTCCCGTGTGGCGTTATGGATTATCATCTCTGTCGTATAGTCACCGATTACCGTTTTCTCGTTTATATACCACCTGTACAGAGTGAAATCGGAAAGCATTGTTATGTGCGAATGGATAGGCATGAAAAACAAAACAACCATCAGCAGTACACAAACGAGAGATAAAAAAAAAAAAACTAAAAAAAAAAAAAAACCAACGCAGTGTAACCAAAAAAAAATTTTTGCTAAAAACCAACAGTCATCACTCATAATCACCATTCTCGAGGCGTATTATGATGACACTGAACAAAAAAACAAGAGTTTTACTTTTCAATCTCTGAAAGCGCTGAAGATTCCAGCAGATAATTATGAATTATTTACCTGTACTCCATGTCTGGGGGATTAGCTTCTGCACGACATTTGAATCTCAACTCAGAGCCTTCGACTATCTGGCCACTCTTTGATAAACCCGAGCTGATTTTCAGGGAGACTTTTGGAGCGTAGCGGACCTACATTAAAATGAGAAAGAGATAAACTTATTAATTATGAAGAATAAGTTGTAAAATGTTGAGTAGTTTAAGGTACTTAACAACTACTATCAACTATCGAGGAGTATTCATATATAGGAGAAGGGACAAGTTCTCCACTCCGCGGATAAGCGGTTAAGTGGATGATAAAGAATGTAAGGAACAGAGAAACCGAGTTTTAAGAGTAATAAGAGACTTTGATAATTATTCCTGGTATTAGAATAAGTCTTGGAGATCTTCTCAGGCGTAATGAGAGAAGAAAAGAGATGAGACGGGAATAAAAGAGAATAACTGGTATAAGAGGTTGAGCAAAATTAAGATCAACTGCTCAGACTAAAGAACATTGGCAATTTTAGCAAGAGTAATAAATTATACGATGGATCATCGCTCACTTTCAATCCACCTTTTATTATTAAAAAGTTAATAACCGTATTCATCATCTTCATTTTAATAATCGTTTCAGCGACATTAATATATTATATTATTAATTTGAATTGTTAATTGATACGCGTGAATATATTTATGTAATAAACGCTTACCTCAACACGTAATTTAGCATTTTGCGGTGTACGATCCGCAGCATTTTGACTTTGACAAGTAAATGTGGTATTATCGTGCTCCTTGCGCGGCATCACCTTAAGAATAGACCTCACGGTGAAAAGCGGTCCGTCCTCGTACTTTTCGTTTATTGTTTCAATTCCATTATGTAACACGTTGCCAAGACCGTCGATCCAAGTTATCTGAAGGAAAAAAAAAAAAAAAAAATATATATATATTTTTATATGTATAGCATACACAGTGGATAGTAAAATACTAAGTACAGAGTAGATATGGGTGTGTGTTTATATATATAGATGGAGAGCTTTTGTCGACTTTCTCAGTACCTTCAGTACGTCAAATGGGCTTGCGGTAGATCAACATCTTATTTGCATTTAGTAGGTATAGCAAGAGAAAGTTACAACCAACTTGAGTAAGCCAGTGCATCAGTTGTTGGATTGTGTCTACGCTTATAAAAAGATCTCTACATGTATATTCAAGTAGTTTTCCCTACTAGTTTCAGCGACAATTTATCAAATAAATAAATAAATGAAAAATAAAAATAAAGTTAAATAAATCCAATAGGTTTTATGTTGAAAGACAGCCGATTTCCGAGTCTGCTTCGATTTGCATTGCTATGTATGCATGCTCAATCTACCTACGTATGTACGTATGTGTGAAGGGAATTTGTTATCCATTGGGATATGCGTTCGTTCGTTTCTACTCGGAAAAACTGTTATTTTGGAATGCCTAGCATTCGCAGTTTACATATACACTACTACCACCGTCAATATTTGTATTATGTTCATGTTCACTATATATTATCCGTATGGGCTCCAGATTTTTTCCAATCTATTCTTTCCACTTTATATTATTCTATAGGCAATTTCATTTCATTTAAATTAAATACCGCCGTTCGAATTAATTGTTAATTGATCTGTATTATATATGGACTCACATTAATACTACTTTATTATATATTACCCGGTGCTGTGTATTTAATATTATTATTCGCTAAACTTATTTCATTTACACTCGTAAAACAATTTATTTCAATTATATATTCTGGCTATGGAATTAATTATATTGTGATTTCATTTTGATATCTTGTGGGATGTAATTAAACACAGGAAATTCAATGTAATCAAACGATTGACAAGTTTTATTACTATTATTATTATTATTTAACTGAAGATGTATTTGTCAATAAAATTTATCAAATAATTAATTAAAGGTTTAAAATGTTTCTTATTTAAAGTATATTTATAATTAAACTACATTTTTTTACGTTTAATAAATTATTATAATAAATTTTAAATAACATTGAATATTTTATGAATTTATTATCGATTATTACAATGTATGTGCTTAATTTTGTCTTTTAAATCACGTTAAATTTTAAATCTCAACTCAAGAATAATTTTAGCTATTTCATAAATCAATATTCTCAATCCTTTCCTACCAATATCCTGTTACGTGAATGTGGAACGCTTCACGTAATAATTACCGTAACTCCTATTCTTTCCCGCTTCACAGCATTATTTATATTTGTAAAAATGCTTGCCGTAAGATGGACAGTGTGGCTTAATGTATATAGAATAAGCGAATGGAAATTTAGTATAGAGCGGATAGCTCAAATGGTAGAGTAGCCGACATGTCTTCGGAAGGTTCTGGGTTCGAATCCCAGTCCGAGCTATCTAATAATTTTTTCTCGCATATTCTATAAACTCACATTAAGATTATCCTCTCCATATTCCTTTCTCAATCCTTTCCTACCAATATCCTGTTACGTGAATGTGGAACGCTTCACGTAATAATTACCGTAACTCCTATTCTTTCCCGCTTCACAGCATTATTTATATTTGTATATTAATAGTCCGAATCAATATTAATATTCTTTTAAAAAAAAATTTGTATTAAACATGAATTATAAATAATTTTATGAATAAAAAAAAATTAAAACAAACACTTTACATATTAGATTTAATAATTACAGTATAATAATATGATATTAGGGTTGACATGTTACAAAGTTAAAAAAAAATAATTTCCATGTTTATAGAGTAAGTGTTTGACAAGGTTGCGGAGGGTAAATATTTAAATTTAAGGGGAGAAAAACAGCAAGTGAAAATGTTGGGGAAAAAACAAAATAACAAGTTTAGGTGTATACTAAATAAGTCAATTACCTGAAATGTTGTTTGGACAAGCGAAGGCTACTACGGGTAGAATAAACTATTAAAACTCTAGTGAGCATGATAGAATTCTATCGGGAGATCAAGTTTAAGTATGTAGATAAAATGCTAAAGTCCGTGTTCTACATCCGCTTCTCTGTTTCAGGTTTATATTTATTATTACCTATTAGTATTAACTGTTATCAGTTTGTTCTCCCAAAACAAAAATACCCCAAAGTAACAACAATTATTCAATTAAAAATAAAATAAAACAACTTAACAGATGATGATGATAATAATAATAATAATGACTAATGTAATCAATTAAGTAGATAATAATATCAATAATCGTTTTGCTAGGAGAGTAATTGATTTAGAGGCCACCTGTTGATAAAAATATATAGGTTTAATTGATTTTGTTGTATTTTCAGGTTTTCATCCATTTATATCAATATATTACTTAAAAAGTAAATGAAATCGTACATTAAAGGTATTTCTGAGGTCTAATCTACCGGAGGTAGTATACCAGAGAGATTTCCTTTGAGATTTATCGCCGGTAGTTTTCACAGTGAGTGTCTGTCTATAATAGTCGGCGAGCTAGGGAACCAGCTGGGGGTTTGCTGTGCTATATACCAAACACACTCGTGACTGGAGAGAAAATCAGGACAAGGATACCAAGACCCATATCTTCTCCGGTCACCACATACATTCTACATTATTCTTCCCTCATCCCTTTTTCTTTTCCTATATCTTGTATCTCGTATCACCAAAGTACATACACAGATACACATAACGAACCAACGAATCAACGAAATGAGGATAGAAATATGACCGATGAAAGATTCTCCAGGGAATGATGGATACTCTTTCCAATGAGTCTCTATAGAGTATATTTATAGTCGGAATTTTCGTTTAATGCCCGATCGCCAAGAGAACAATCCTTGTTTATCATCACAACAAAATTGCAAGACCCCAAAAACAACCCACCATTTATAAATCTCAACGAAACAAAATTAAATAATTCATCCCGAGATTTATTTATTTATTTTTACGTCGAGTCACGTCTGGAAAATTTAAGCTGAAGGAAAAATTTATCTGAAAAATTAACAAAACTTTTTTTTAACATAATCGAATTTAAAAAGTTGATTAAATATTTTTCGAACAGGGGATCATTATTTCAAAAGAATTATCGGATTTAGGTCCTTCTATTTTACCACAAATGGCCTGCCGAGTAGTTGAGGTAGTTTCTGTTACTGTGAATTTTTGGTTAAGCGGATTTAGGCCCTTATGCTCGTATTTTGTCTCCGACAGATAAGCTTTTGAGTAGAGAGGCTGTACAGCTTTTCCCTCAGAGTTTCTGGTAGTATATATATAGTATTAACTGTGATGCATTTACAGAGTCCACTGGGTTGTTTCCCAGTTTTCAGCCATTAAATTACGTTTGTGTCAATGGTTACCAGTAGACTGACAGTAAAAAGATTTAATAATGAAATAGAAAAAAGTTAATTATAAAATAAAAAAAAAAAAAAAAGAAGAAAGAGTTAATGTTAAATAAAGTTAGGTAAATAAAGAAAATAGTTGAGAGTTAAGGACATTAAAATTAAATCGTATTTAAACATGAGTAATGAGGCTTCGTGAGCCAGGAAAGAGTTGAAGAGTAACAAACTGTGAAACTTTAATGACACTGAGGTTTTAAATGACGGAGGTTCTGAAGAATAGAGCAAGTGTCAGAGTATCCTTGGCGCGGGGCTTGTTCACTATCTCTCTAGTATAAGCAGGGCAAGACGACTTGACTTTACTCGACCGGCTTGACTCAACTCGACGACGATGTACGGAAAAAGAAAGCTGGGGTTCAAGTGGCTGAGTCGAGAACAACCCTATCTTTTTTCTTCTTCTTCTTCTTCTTCTTCTTCATCATCATCATTATTATCGTCATCTAGGTCTGGTTCTTCTTCTTCTTCTTCTTCTTCTTCTATTACTTAAACTTCTTACTTGGTTGTCAAGTGTTCGCCCGGCGGCGTCTTAGTAGTCGCAAAACGCGCTCGAACTTTTAAAGCCTTTTGGCCTACGCGAATTTATACCCTGCACAACTATTCTTTCTTCTTTTCCCATCTCGTCTTCCTTGTAAAGTTTATATACCTTGATAAAAGTACGGGATCTACTCATCCACTCTGTATGAGGTATAAACTTAAATTTTAAATATTCCTTTTTGCATGGACTACAATATTAGTGGACGAAATGTACCTAGTCAGAGCTAGTGCCAGAGAGAACTACCAGAGTTGGATCAGTATTAAATTAACTTGATTAAGTATGTATATATACGTAGTGCAGTATAGTGGATAGTGGAATAAAAAAAATTTTAAATTTATAATGTACTTACATCCGCTGCTGGCTTTCCACCGACACTAATGCACTCCATCGTAAGCTCTCGATCCTCGGTAGTAACTAGAAAGTCACCCTGAAGGATTTTCGGCTTTTGTGGTGGTACAAGAACACTTAATCGGGCGAACCTCGATCTTAGACCGGGCTGACCGTCGTCTGTAGGCGACACTTGACACTGGTACTTTCCGTCGTCTTCCAACTCCACTGGGAATATGTGCAGTGAAAAATCACCTGGAATTTCATTCAAATATTTTATTATTATTATTTTAATTAATACAATTCGTAATTTATTTGATATAAAACATCTCTTGAATATTTATTATAAAATTTTGTTATTACTCAAGTTGCATAACATTAACTTTTGACAAGCTGAGGCAGAATAGTTGGTATGTATTCCTGTCGGAGTCAGACATGTTTGAGGGTTCTTACTGCAAAGTAACTGTCGTATATATATATATACTAAATATTACATATTTATATGATTTTAATAGTTCATTAAGTGTCGGAGTTTATATACGTGTTATTGTACAAGCTGGACTAGACTTACGAAAATGACGTTACATACTACGCAATTACCGTCAAGTTTGAATTAGTTCTGAAACATTTGCCGCACGCTCTTGCGCGAATAATGTTGCTCCCGTAAATCGATATATACATATACAAATATGCATACACTTATCAAGTGGTGACTTTGTGTAAGTATACTTGCATAATGTGTATACATGAATAAATAATTTTTATTTTATCACTATCAACGTTATACTTGTAAAAAAATTTAAATTATTATAATTATTTTTTTTTTATAAGAACAATCTTAATTTAATGGCCAAATGATTAATATTTTTAATAAAATTTAATACAATTAAAATGATCCCTAAATAAACAGCCATACTTTTAATTAATTTAATTAATTTAATAACGAAATACTTATAAAAGTTTAAAGCTGCTATATTAGTAATAAAATAGTAATTCCTTTGTACGGCTGACTAGAGCTTTTTTACAGACTATTTTGATACACTACTGAAGATAAATTTTATATTTAATGAGGGAACAAAAAATAAAAAATGAAAAAAGGAACTAATAATAAAAATAAAAATTAATTGCCGGTAAAAAGTGAACTGTGCCTGCGGGTATGCTTGATATTATGTTAGGTGTAGATGTGAATTCGTATGTCGGTATTATATATCTCTATCTATATAGATAGATAGATATTCTCCTCATACTCGTGAAATTTACAGACTCAATTAATGTCAGATCCAAGTTGCTGAGTCGATATAAACCCGGGCTTTGACTGTTAAATGGGAAAGAGACCGAGCTGTACTGAGAGATTGAGAGAAAATATGTCTGATAATTATAATATGATAGTTATAGTGTGTTTGTCATACGGGGGATAGAATTTCAAAGAGAGAGAGAGAGAGCCAGAACCCGCATTAACATTTACGTCAATTCGAAATGGGAGTAGGGGTCTTATTATTATATACATAACCGTTGCTAATTTCCCTCATCGAATTATGAAGGTTATTGGATGCAGAGAGGTGACTACCGGGTACCGGACGCCGCTTTGAAAGCCCAGCAGCAGCAAAAGCCGTCGAATTCTCAGTGTGTGTATGTATATATAGCACTTGGGTTGTGCTATCGACATCACATCGAATTTACTATCGCAATAATAGACGCCCCCCGACCAACTATCTCGATTATTTATTCGGGGCATTAAATATTCAACGGCTATCTTTCTATCTTTATCGGTCTCTCTTGCTCTCTCTCTCTCTCTCTCTTAGAATCGTTCACACTCAACTGCTGTAAGCAATCTCAATGGTTGGCTTAAAGCCCAGAAAATCTACTAGATATCAAAGACGATTCCCAGTGATTTTTCGGGACATGTCAGACTTTTATATATATATATATATATATATATATATAATAGATATATCTTTTGCTGGTTCTGCAACTGCTGCTCCAGCATAAGAGGCTATTGAGACTTAAACTTTTCTATTGCTATTTGTCTGATGAGGGTTTTCTTTCCATAATATGCTTTTTTATCTTTATTTTCCACCGACACATTTAACCTTCGGCTTTTATAAAGTATCCTAGAAAAAGTTTATCGAAAGCTCATTACCCAAGAGAGTTTACGGCACTTGTACTCATCATAGTTTACGTAGGATCAAATCCAATCAATTTTTAGTTTACATTGCTTTTCATAAATTTATTAAAAAATAATAAATCTACACACTCACCCACTATTTGCGTACTATGGAAATAGGTTGGATATTATTTTTAAAAAATATTTCTCTCCATATTTTATATAGTTTTTTTAATATATTAATCAATTGATAAATCATTCGCGATAAAAATGATTTTAAAAAGTCAAAAATTTATATAAAAATTCTCTGAGTATTTAATTATTCAATATGATGAAAAGCTTGGCCGTAAATTAACAATATCTTTTGTGTAATATTAAAACACAAAGTTTTTAAATTTTTAGCAATAATTAATGGAATATTAATTATTCAGATTTTTAAAACACAGTTAATTAATTTAAAAGTAGTTGCCAAATATTACTACTTTTTATGAATTTGATTAAAAAAACTAAATAAAAATTAATTCATACTGAAAATAACTATTAATAAATCCAAGGTGATATTTTAATGAATATATTGCAGCAAAGTGTACTCAGTTACTCAGTGTGATGATAAATTTTTAAGATGAATGAATCGAAGCAAACTCTTTACTAAATATTTATATTCATAATACGAAACAGCAATGTCGTATGCATTATTTACACCATTGGATACAACGATCTACGAGGCATCTGATATTCTGTGACAATAATATTTACATACATAGATACATAGACACATATAATATATATATATAATACCCGGTGGATCTAAATGTCAATTGGTGTGCGCGTATTGAAACACCGACGAAGTGTTTCAAAGTTACCACGCTGTGTATATGGCTCATGCATTAAACATTGATACAAACGTTACGTGGTTCATGTCCAGCAATGTCTATTTCTGCTGTACAATTTCATGTTTAAGTGATAGGATATTATAGTAAACATCATTATTATCATTTTAATTTGAAAAAAAAAAAAAAAAAAAAAAAAAAAAAAATTAAATAAAATTTTATCCTTTGTTCCTTTTTACTGTACGATATTTGAATTAAAGTATTAAATAGGTCAGCGTACAGTAATCAATGTCAATTATAAAACTGGCTGATAGTATTTAATCAAAGCGTTTTTTCAATATTCCCGGGTTTAATATTGATAGCTAAATTTTTTCGCTTTTCATTTTCCTATCGAACATTTTTCGTACATGAAAACATTCAATAACGAAAATTGATTGGAATATAATATTTGATATGATCGAATAATACACGCGTGACAAAAAAAGATAAAAATGAATGAATAATGAATATATGATCTACCTTCTTCGTCGCTACCGATCATGGCGTAGCGTTCGTATCCAGTGAGATTTCTTACGGCGCCAAGGCCAAAGTCATCTTTGGTCCACTGAATGGGGCCCTTTTGGTCAAGCACCCGACACGGAAGTGTCACTCGGCTCCCGATAACGGCTGTCTGATCCTGAGGCTCTATTGCAAATCTCTGATAAACTATCTCGGTCGTTGCTGGCCTTAGCGTCGATGGTCCTGCTGACGAGTTTGTCGCAACAGTAGATCTCACGGTAATTGTCATCCAACAGCATATCGTCATTATTAACCAGCATCTTCTCGTCCATCTTTGGGTTCTTTTTGTTCTGAAAATATCCAATTTATTAATTGATTAATATGATGATAATTAAAAGTTTATTTTAAAAAATTATTCTATGGATTAAAATTTTTTCTTTTGAATAATAGTTGAATTATAGGACCTATAATGACAATAGCTAAAGTTTTGCTGGCGGCAAAGTGAGTATAATGTTGAGGAGACATAACAGGATGTAATTTTAGATTATTCTCATCATTTGTAGTACATGCCAATCCCAATCCCAATCCCGATCCATCCGAGTTACTTCTTATATTATTATACTGTGAATAGAATAATCACTTTGCCCAGTCATTCGAGATTCAAGTGTATACATAACTATAACTATAGATATAGATGAATAGTAATACAACGACTATGGGGATAATTGTGCCTGACGCGAATGCTCCTCTGTTCCGTCTAGTCTCTCTTTCTCTTTAGCGCTTTCGAGATTGTTCAAGCGACGACAGTAGTAGCTAATGGCTTGTCTCACCAATCAATTGTTCTGTGATGACTTATAATGTCGATAACTAATTTAACTAATTACTCTAAATCGTTTGGTATTATCATCATTCCCCAAGTTTAATTCAATTATTGATATTTATTATTCACTATAAATTTTTTGTTTGCCTTCAATCACTGTAATTACTGATGGATTTATTGTTACTGTCATTATTATCATATGAGTGACATGTATGGATTTTCACGGCACTCTCTATCGAAATCATTATTTTTCATAGTAAATATAGACGCCGTAAAATCAATACTGCGAATTAAGAAATGTTTTATTGAAAATAAAAGTCTATTTTCAATAGACATGAAAAATCCATTTGTATAAAAAAAATAATAGAGTTATAAATTGATTATTAATTTTAAATGAAAATCAAGTTAAAATATTTAAAGTTACAAAGTTTAAGCTGGAGAGTGAAGAATTTATTCAAGTTTTAACAAAGCAAAAATATTAAACCCGCATTGTTGATCGATCTAAAGAACGTTTCACTTGAATAAATTTGTGTTTAAAGAAAAAAAAACGTTGTCTCGTTTTCTTTTCGCAAATAAAAGCTTTTGCTAGTCCCACAATAGCGCAGAAATGAAAAACACATAGATATTTACATTAATACACACAAAGAAGAAAAAGAAGAAGAAGAAGTTTTAGAGATAGAACAATGTAGAAAAGTTGAAACAATAAAAAAGTGAATCCATTCTTACAAAGATTCGGCTAAAAGATAATTTAAAGACTTTTCGGCTTAAATGTGTATATAAGAAGAAAGAGATCGTAAAGCAGGAAAATGTGTAAAGTACAATGTGAGTGTGGCTCTGTGATGCAAGAAACTTTTGTTCAATTGGATATATACAAAGAGAAATGGCCAAAGAAGAAGAAGAAGAAGAAGAAGAAGAAGAATATAAAGGATACTTGATGAAGAGAGCAGCAATGCAGAACGTTTAATCCAATAGATGTCCCGATGTTCATTATTCAAGAGAGTTCCGTTAGTATTGCCACTTGGATTTCTCTGGTGCAAGCTGTAAATCTTCAAAGTTCACTTGCAAACTTTCACAGTTCCCGTAGTTGAGAGAGAATGAAATGGTGTAATGAATACCAAAATGTGTTTGAAGATATGATAAAAATAAATAGTTGGTTTTTATAAAAATCATCTAGAGGTTCAATAAATACTGATTTTTATTTAAAAATTTTCAATCATATGTTATTTATATAAGAGTTGTTGGATTTTACTCTCGTATTCAATATTTTCGTATTATAGTACTAAAATATATTCAATTTTCCTGGCCAACAATCATATCAAGTGCTCGCGTCGTTATCGTTAAAAATATAATGCTCGTATTGACAGTTTTTCATCACATATATTTATCTTATTGAATTTTATTTTCAATATAAAAAAAAAAAAAAAAAAAAAAACTTTAAAAGTATTTTTTGAACCATTAAATTATTTTTAAATTTATCGATCGTTGAAAAAATTTACCAGAGAGTTTTTAAATATTTTATCTCACCCTATTTATCTATTTCACCAAAAGTTTATTAAAGTGATAAAATAAAATAAAAAAGTTAATTACAAGTTTGTCAGTTTTCTTTAACTAAAAGGTATTTAAAATTGATATATATAAATATATATATATGTATTAACTATAGAGAAGATAAAAGATAATTTATTTATGGATTCTCTAAAACTAAATTATCACTTAAAGTTTATATTACCCGTCGACGTAGATCACACATGGGAAAGGCAAGAAGATAACTCTGTGATTGTGTCTAAACAATGTTCGCCTGTTAACTTGTTCACTATCGTTAGCGACAAGTTGTTGCCACGGTTATTTTCCTACATGAACCTTCGTACATCCACCTTACACCTTACACCTTCAGCTATATTGCTGGCGGGTTAGCTCATCTCCTCTGGTTGGTCTCTTCTCTTTTAGGGTAATACAGGATACGCTGGTTTACTCACTAGTGCACATACAACAGAGTATACAAGTACCGGTACTGACTATATCCTCCTCCCTTTTCCTCTTGTACTTTTAGTTTACGTGTTTCATGTCATTCGATCACAACTTTTACTTGCCCACCAAAATAACTACTACCATCCAGGAGAACACCACCAGTAAGGTTAAATCCTGGCGAAATTGCTTTTCACACACTATTTTACTCTTTATATTTTCCTTCTCCCTCTATTATACATCTTTCTCTCGCTTTCTACGCTATTTATTACGCTTTTAGAGTACACATAAAGCCCTTTATTGCTTAATTTTATATTTATAAATAATATTTTACTCAAAGATGCAAATTATAAAGCAATAAAACTTAATCAAGCCTGATTAATATTATTTATTAAAAATCTCGGTTAAAATAAATTATTTTTAATATCAGATTACTGTAAGCGTCTATTAAATTTTATATAAGGATTATTAATGGATTCCACATTTAATCTAAATATCGATATATCTTCCCTGTTAAGAATAAAGTGTGAGTCAGCCTTTTATCATTCTTATATTATAAATTTTTTTATAATAACACTCGCTGGTGCTATTGAAGATACTACTATTAATAAAAGTGACAAATTATTAATTGTTTAATAAGAGAAAAAGTTTATTATTTAACGCGAACACAGCTGGAAAATAATATATCAATAACAAAAAAGACAAAATAAAAGTGAAAGAGAATAACAAATGGTTTGCCAGGACATATATATATATTTAATTATAGAGACATATAGAGTAAATATTGGACAAATGGGGTTACCTGGACGCCGGATTATTCATCATAGCACACACGACACACGACACACGACATCACCTGGTCAGTCGGTGTACGGCCTGTATATAGAGTATACCTTCGGTATAGTAGTATAACATTCTAACAAGCGGACAAGTGAAGCAGAGACTACGGTACGCAAAGCGGATCGATGTAGCGATGGGTCACGACAAAGGCCACAGGTGTCTCGAAACACCAATTAATTATTTCTACCAAAGATATACAACTCGCTGTAAGATTTATCAAATACCCAAATTTATTTATCAATTATTTCTTAATTACTTTATTAATATTTATTAATTAGTGGTTTGAATTATTTTTTAATAAGCTAATAAAATGACAAGTTGTCAGAATCGTTAGGGGGTCACTGTCAGATCTAAACAATACCCGTTTCTATACTGCGTCGAGTTAAATATTTTATTCACTATTGTTATTAATATTATTATTATTCATTTTTTTCCCAGCGAAGAATTTTCAATTTTCATATACGAAATTAAATAATACCTAGAGTACGAGATTACTGCTGGTGAAAAACTCGGTGTAATAAGCTGCTGGGGATGTAGAATTTAATAATATCGTTTTTTCTTTCTTTCTTTATTGTTTTTTTTTAAATATTAAGTACACATGCACGCGTAATTATGTTTTTACAACTATGAAACGAGTGTGGATAAAATTTATCAGTATAGTTTAAGAGAGGAATACCCAATTCAAGCGCAATAATTTTTTGTTATTAGAGTATATAGATATAAGCCTCTCTGTTGTATGAGAATCTTCATAAATGAGGTACTAAAATTTAAACAGACATCAGTCGGATAAGCCGATTAAAATTGAACATTACTAAGTGTATAGTAGTACAACAACTCACACTACTAGTGGGTAGAGAGTAGAGCAGAGTAGAGCTGAGTGTACGTGTTGCGTAAAGAGAGTCAATATTCAGATCGAATGTCGGCTCGCGCAGACGCGCCGACCTTCTCTCACCAGCTAAACGCGAACAAGAGAATTCCACACATTAATTTTTACCCTCCTGCTTGCTAATAAATTACTCAAATTATTACAACTCGAATTTATGTCTCTATATACCTGTACCGCTTCATACATGTTAATTTACATTTTTTTTTGTTGTTGTTATTTTTACTATTTACTGTTAATATTTTAACAACTTCGCTTCGCTGGGATAAAAAAACCAATAAAAATTAGAAAAAAAAAAACAATCCTATGAATAATGTCTTCTTTATTGAGATCGCGGACTATTTTAGTCACTCAGAAAATAAATTAATGATACATGTACATTTATCAATGTAATTTAATGATAATGAATTTGACACGGTAAATTTTCGTAGTTATCCAAATGCAAATACCGCATGGCATGAGGCACCAGGTATGAGGCATTATCAAGTTGAATAAGAGAAAGAGAAGTAGCGCCAGCATATAAAGAGAAGGATAATAGGACATCGGGCATAGGACACAGGACAAGGGGTGTAGATATAGAGAATATAGGAATACAGGAATGCTACACTGTGTGTTACTCCCAGTCACGATGTGTGCGCGACTACAACTGCACATGGCTTGTGGTTAACGTGCGAACAAAACTCGGATGTCCAACTATACAAATTGTTGTCACCCTACGTACGATTTCAACGAGGGATGATATTTCCTTTGCATTATTCTATGAGGTCACAACCTAGGAATTTCAAGAACGACAAATTAAATTCTCTATTAAAATACAATTCTCCACTACAAGGTACCTAAACCTATAAAATAACATTATTTTATTTTTATTGTTATTATTATTTTTAAAAGATAAATATTTCTTTAAAGGATAAACAGACAGACAAAAATATTGAATTATAGAATGCTAAGCTATTTTTATCAGTAAAACGTTGAGACATTTTTTTATTTTATTGAGTCATTTATGAGACAAAAAGTTCCAGACCTAATGATAATAATAATAATAATAATAATAATAATAATAATAATCATGATGATGATGACGATAAAATAAAATATTTGTCAGAGTTTCATCACAGCACATCACATCACATCCAGTACGTATATGAATAAAATAAATGTACAGTGACAATGATTAACTGTGACATGTTGCTATAATTGGAGGATTGAGTAGGTTACACTATATACAAAGATCGTTAATCAAAGTGTCACCAGATCCTGGGGTTAATTCGAAAATTTGTGTATCAATTACAAACGTGTAAATAACTGTTTGTACACTTTGTGAAATTTAAATTCCTTTCAATATATATTGACCAATTTTTAATATTATTTTTTCAATATTATAAATCGACTTTCTCTTTTTTTACTCGTTATGATGGTACTTTTAATACTAATTACTTCTATGTAATTAAAACTCATGACGCTCTTTGTAAAATGCTTCGAGTAGACAAACAATGAATTTAATCAATGTACGATTCATTTAATTGTCGTTTTTGATTAAACCAAATGCCAAAATTAAAAATCACCCGGAGCGAGAGGCTGTCAAATTTGTAATAAAATATTTAAATTATCTTAAATATTTGTATAATTACGCGGAATATTCATACATCCGTTATTCATTTCCATTAAATTTTAATTAATACATTATTTAATATAGAATTATGTCAAATAAATGAATTAAAAAAAAAAAAAAAAAAAAAAAAAAGTATAAAAGATAAGTCATACTTTGCGGTAAGGTATATTTACTCAGTTTTAGTAATACAGACAGAGAGTATATATAAGGATGCGTCTATTGAGGTAACTTTGAATTTTAGTGTTAGTACTTGGCAACTTGGTAATTCTTGATATAATGTTTAGGTAAGTATCCTGCAGTAATAGAGATTGAATAGGTATGTATATGTTTTAAATTATGAAATAATTATTTTAATGAATGATCGACTTTAATCACCAAGTACACGAGAAACGGGAAACTTTGAAATAGTTGGTTAATGTGTGGCCTTAAACTTTTCAGATTGTTTAAGCTCAATAAATTACTCTGGCGTCGCATTTTTTATGTCGACCGACGTTTTAAAAAATGCCTCTATTTGTCGCTCTGACATTATTAATTTAGTTAATCGATGATTTTGTCACATTTTTTTCTTTTTATCTTTTTACTATGTACATTACGTAACTTTATTAAACGCGGTAAAGTTTAAAAATCGAAAACGAGTTGCGATATGTGGATACAGTAATATCCTTGGGAAGAGCACGCGAACCATCAATTTGCTAGTTTTAAATTAAAATCGTTATTTTTATTTTAAAAATTTTAATAAAAGATGATGTACCATATAAAGTTTTTTTTTTTTTTTTTTTTTTTTATTTTTATTATGTTTTTTTTTTCTTTCGATTCTTTTTGTCGCGTATGATTGCATGTACGTGATATTATTAAGAAATGATGATATTGTACAGTGAAAATATATAATCGCGTGATAAGTTTTGTCGGGAAATAGCGCTTGCGTAGAATGTAAAGACTGGGAAGAGGATGATATAATACTGAGACAAGAGGAGCGCGGGGGGTGAAACCGAGAGAGAAAGAGAGAAATAGAGGGAGAAGTGGAAAAGCGAGAGGAATATTAAACGAGATTTTGGCGTATTTTGGATTTAACATCAGGGATCCTGCTAGCGCCCGTTCGTCACTCTCTATCGTCTCATTTGTGTGCGTATAATGTATATGTATATATATGTATAAAATAAAAAGAGAGAAATAGAGTAGGAAGCATACTCTATAGCAGGGAGTGCGAGCGCGGGCGCGGGCGCGGTTCACCAGCCACAGGGCATTATCGACGTTCATGCAGGAGCTCGCGATCTATCGAATGAAATTCTTATCGACGCGTTTATCCACCTTCGGCCGGAGGCGGTTGCGAGAAAATATTTATTATTTCCCCTTCCGTCTGCCTGTGGCTCTCCAGGTGGTTAAAAGAGTCATGGCGAACAAGTTAAAGGGAGAGACGTAATCAAATCGACCGTAAAACAAGACTAAAATAATAATAATAACAATAGCACAATAACTTGCTACACTTTTCCAATCTTATTCTCATTTTTCTTTATCACTCATTTTCTCTTAAAACTTTTTTATCCAGACGATTCACACTAATATAGACTTTATAAATAAAACTTTTAAGTTTTGGCCTCCTCCCCCTTTAAAACAACCAAAATAACTTCATCTCCTCATTTAAACATTTACCGTTTTACTTCCTTCCAACAGCAAATAAATTTCACCTTATCGTTTCAAACACAAATTGAATCAATAAGCCAGTGTGTGTGTGTGTGTGTTAAAATACACATATCTTTTGTAAAGAAAAATATATATATATTAAATTATATAAAGATTTTTTTTTTTGGTTCATATAAATGAAAGTTTAATTCATAGCTTGGAACATTTAATGAAGAAAAAAACTGAAAATATTCGGGACAGGAGCAAGCACAGGTTACACAGATATTACTGTATATTATCAATGTATTTATAGATATAGATATAGAGATGTGAATGCATCAAGGTGGTTAGACGAATGTGTACTCGGTACGGTGGTATATAGTGTAGGAGTTTGAGTTTGAGTACAGGGTGGCATTAGGGGTGAGTCGACAGAGCTCGAGCTGCGTCGTTGTAGTGGTGGTTAAGGGTATATATATATATATAGAAGTATACCCAACAGTATATACATAGCTTCTACTTTAGCTGTGCCGCAGTGGTATCGAGCGACGGCTACCTCACCTTTCACCCCAGCCCCTTCTTCACTTGTACAATCCTACTCTGTTGCTGTTGCTGCTACTGCTACTGCTACTGCTACTGCTACTGCTACTGCTGCTGCTGCTACCGCCGCGTTATTTCATGTCAGGGCTGTAACTTTCCTCGCTCTCTCTCTTCCTCTTCTCTCATTCTCTTTGTCTCTATCTTTCTCTCATTTGCTCTTTCGCTAGTGGAGTTTTGGTCACATCGTCAGTACGGAGGCTGCATCGTCTCTCTGGTGTAGCGTTACGTCGCTGCGACGATCTTAACCTCGTTGACAATGTTTAACTATATTTCATCCCGGAGACCCGTGAGAATAAAAATCATTACACTTTTTATTCTCTTTGATTTATTTGTTGTTATTCTTTTTATTTTTGTTTTTGTTTGTTATTGTTGACTCTGGTAGTAGATTAATGAAATATGGACCTTGTTACTAAATATATGAGAAATTCATGTATTTAATAATGTCTGTACGCATCAATTCACTCGTTTAATTGATTCATAGGGGTTTATCTATTAAATAATTACTGACTTTTTTAACATCTCATTTAAGTAAAGTATGAATTATTTAAAATAAAAAAAAAAAAAAGAATTTAATTATAAATATTTTTAATACTAGAATTATTACAAAAATATTTTAAAAAGCAATTTAATTTTCTAAACTATGATTTATTTTAAATCCTCGTAAAAAATATTAGTTAATTTTACTAACATGTCATTTGATTAATGTAAAAGAGCTTCTACTGTTGAATTTTTTTTTTTTTTCATCATCAGATATGTTGAATAATTATTGTATGATTGATGAACGTGTAATTTAATAGAGGACAGTATTGTAATTGTATTATTGATTACAGGTGTTGAAATTTGATGAGAGTTTGCGGATCGTTAGTAACTAATATTAGGTCTAATATCTGAAGCATCTTGTGTGTATTTGCGTGTGCGTACACAGAGTTAATATTATATTACACACACGTAGACAGACCACACAGTGTAAAACTGACACTAATATAATACAATAGTATTATATATTTTACAAACACCTCAACTGTTTAATTAGTTTCCCGTAACTTTGTTTATAACTGTCTCACTAATTATTAATTACTTAGGAATATTTAAAATTTCATTAATTAAAAAACTATTTTATTATTACATTATGGAGTAAAACAGTCGTAAAACTGTCAAACTCAAGCACCAGTCAGTTAAACGTTTTATTCACCGAACAGTAAGACTACACAAATGCATCATAAATATATATATTCATAGATATATATGAAAGTTTGAACAATGAAAAAGCTCGGTTCATTCTGTCCTCTCGGTATCCATATAGGCATAGTTATATAATATCCTATGTTATATGTCGAGAGTAAAGAGATGATGACCATTTCATTATTTTGAATTATTTTATTCCCATAAAACAAATACACTAAAGTGTGTATTTTCTATATTTTCTATATAATTAATTAATAACCTTTTTGTTATTTAAAGGTTAAAAGAATCAATCAAATTGATTGTCGATGCATATAATATTCATTGGGCAATTGTGCAATCACAAACTTGTTAAGGTAATCCTTTTTCTATACATTAGTGTGTGTCATGTCTCGAGGTCTTTGCTATTGGCGTGACTCGAGTGGCGCATACATAACATTCGAGCATCCAATTTGCACCTTCTCCACTCCAAATAAATCTATATACACCAACACATTGATCTTTTTCACTGTTTGCGATTGTACTTTTTGGAAATGTATCTTTCTAAAGTGACAGCATAGTAATAATAAGTCAAAACGAAAATGGGTATATATAAAAAAGGTTAAAGGTGAGCGTTAATAAAAATAAAACAACCCAAAATAGAATATTCGATAGGAAGTCAATTTTTTGAAAAATCATTAAATGCTAATTTAAATCAACGGAGTTTCATTAATAAAACTCTTTCATAAAATGATTATACAATATTATCTTGAAAGCTTTATCGATCGAATTTTCTGGAATTATTATTAATAGTATATGATAACAAGGATGCGGTGATTGAAGAATAACGCGGTGGTTTTATATTTTTTTTTAATTATAATCTAAAAAATTTTAAAAACACGCTTTAATAACAAACTAAACTAAAAAGTTAAAACTAATTTTTATTATTATTAAAAAAATATCTTAAAAAGTATTTCAAGCTTTTTTTTACAATAAAATAAATTTTTTAGTTTTGTTTATTTTTAATTCTAATATAGATAAATTTTTATCATCCTAATGATTCAGGTCAGGAATTTATCAAATTATTATATTATTATCGGTCCGTAAATACGTGCGCAAGTTATCAAATTAATCAGACGTCTTAGTCTGTAAAAATGACATAGAAAGAAAGATAGATAGATTCAGGTCAAGCTAATAAAAGCGCGTTAAAAAATATAAATTGGTTGAAATAGAGCTCACAGAGCTCAAAAGTTAAACTGTTGTATCTTTAATTTTATTGTCAGGTTAAGCGGAGAAAAAATTTCGCAAAAGTCTAAATAAATTAGAGTTTAAGTTTTAGTTAAAATTTTTTGCCTGAGCTTTTTCCTTATTTTTGATGATAAAGTACACACTGCTGTGTGTTTGAAAGCACAATTTATATTGTGCAGAACTGGAGTGCCTCAAGCGGGCAGATATATATATATATATATATTTAGGGACATTGTTATACAACAGCTCAATTTACCGAGGGAGAAAGATATATATCACCAATTCCAATTTCTCTGTCTTATATTCAACAGTGTATATATTATCCAATTATTCATTTTACGTTTATTTATTTTTTTATAAACTTTATTGATCAATATAGCAAAGTCTATAATATATAATAAAATATATTGTTTTCGCGCTGGTTGATCGGATTTTTGGCACGACTGTTGGCTGGCCTGTCCTGGGATGTTGGCACGTCGTGTAGGCCAGTGAAATAACTCAACTAACCCGGATGGTAGTGGTGGTGCTCTTTTCTCCCAACAAATTGGTGTTTCGTGAATTCCAGTCACGCGCGGAAAATGGCGGTGCGACGTTCCTGGGCAAACGAAACAAAGTGCCACGTACATATATATATATATATATATATATATATATATACACACACACATATTCCTGCCAATAATTTTTCTTTGTCACGCTCTCACAGTCATTCACTCTTTGTCTCTAAATACGTCAAAAGATTTTTACGGAGAGAAGAAAAAACTGAAAAACGAAAAAAAGGTGAAAAAAAAGCTCTAAAGCCGCGGCTTGAAAGCCTCTCACGCGTTCACACGAATCTCGCGCGTAGAGCATAGACAGAGCTAACATTTCTCCTCGAGGATTCACTAGTTTTCCGACAGCTTGGCATAAAATAAATCTACAGCTCTCCTCGTATGTGTATTCTTCTTTTCTCTCTATCTCAACGCAATATAACCTCTTGTCACAGAAGAGTGTGAGAAATCCCCAAAGAAAATACGACTAAAAATAAAAAACTGTTGTTTTCTCTAAAACATGAGCTATACACCATTCACCATACACCGCACATCACACACACACACACCCTTATAGTTACTTACACCCCCGTCTATATATAAATATATATATTATTCAAAAGTAAAGTAATGTTATATATGTTATGTGTATGCATGGATTTATAAATCCAGGATATATCCTGCCTGTATGTTGCTGGGTTATTGTGCTCGCGTAGTCCGATAAGTATAAATAAATATTTAGCAGTGAATTTCCATCAGACTTGTCTAGTGACTACCCTCACCCTTGCTTGTGAATGCCGCGTAAGGGAATTTATTATATGTTTTCGATATCAAATATTCTTATATTGTTATCGTAAAAGTTGAACATTGATGGTTCTTTACGTACATAGAGAGAAATGTGATAAATGAGATCGATGGATGTGACCTACTACCTTCTCATCTATTTTCTCTTTTCTCATAAATTCCGATAGTGCTCTGTGCATCAGACAATATATAATTATTCGCTTTTGTATACTCGTATCATTATTCCTCGAGTTGTACTACTTGATTTTAAAAGTTTAGATATTTAAACCAGACAAATGATGATTGTATTTATTGTGTTTATTGTTTTAGTTGTATTAATCTATTAATCAGCAGTAAACGTTTAATGGGAGTAATATTCATTGGAACGGAGGCGCCGAGAAGAAGCTTGCAAAAGCGATGCAGAGGATTGAATAAGCTCTTGCTCTCACTCGTACCTTTTTCATATCCCTTAACGTTAACGTTTGTCCTCGAAACGAGGGGCAAACACGCGATGATCCTGAGACCAACAACCGCATTCAGGTCGCAACTTCCCTCGGGAATTCATCGAGCTTCTCTGTTCGTTCACTAGTAAACCCCGATGGGTATAAAAACGTGATACATAAGCCCGGATCAGCAAATGAACAATCCCATCAGGTTTCACCGTTTCTTTATTTTATTTTCCTATACTTTTTTTTACTCACGCTGCTTCACTATTATTTTATTATTCACGCTGTTGTTCGAATCAAAATATTTTTTCTTTTCTCTTCTCTATTTGTTAATAAAAAATTTTCATCACAAAAACATGACAATAACAACGTTATCATGCGCCCAGGTTTTTTTTTTTTTCTATTCATTAAAGTATATAACGACTTTTGTTATTGCAAAGAGAATTTTAAAATTATTTTCCTACCGATAGATTGTTTTAACCTTTTTAATTGATTTGATTTGATTTTATATTTTATTTTATTTTTATTATTGACTGGCTGTAGGATAGCTTGATTGATCAAGCACCTTTTTTAAAGAACGTTAATTACGGAGCTGAGAACCGAGCGGGAGTTCTGCACATAACAGTGAATCGAACACATTGATCATTGTGAATGTGAGTTGATACCAGAGCACAAAGAGAGGGAGGACGAGAAAGTCAATGAATAAAAAAGTTCTGGAGGAAAAAGAGGAGAGAATGAGAAAAAAAATGGTACAGAGCATGCGACAAGTGGAGAATGTTAAATATTCGTATATCCTCTATCATATGTACTCTCCAGTATGGGAATGTTTCGATTATTGGTACATAGGTATTTAAATCAGTAGTAGGTTATGTACCAATGAAAACTAACCTACAGCTCAAAATATCTCAGAATACACATCCTACATTTTTCATTTCACTCCGATTCCAAAGATCGATTTTTAACAATCATTAACCTGAAACATTGGTCCATCTTATATAAATTTGATAATTGGTAATGGCAATCTCTAATTTTACTAATTATTATTCACATGTCTGGGAATATTTCAGGATGATATTACTGAATGAATGATTATAATTAGCACTAATTTGATCCTATCAAATATTGACTGCTCGTAAATTCAAAATAAACTCTAATTTATACATCAATACAAGAATAGTTTTAAATTATTTTTTGGTTGATGAATTAAATTTTTTACTTTTAGAAAAGTTTTAAAAATTTTATTTAATTTTAGAGTTATTCAATTCTGTAATAAAAGTGATGAATAAAAAACATTTTTTTTTAACTAAATAAAAGTCAAAGTACATACTCTAAAAATTTAATCAAGTAATTTTTCCAATGTAATATAATTTGATTTATTTTCCAGTTCCGTCCTTCTTCTATAAATAATAATAATAATAATAATAATATTTTTAAAATCAATCATTTTATTATTTAATAATGAAAAGTGTCTCAACTATACTCTGATGTAATGAAAAAAATATTATTTATTAAGATATATAATTACAAATTGACGCTAAAATAGATTAGTTTAATCAGTTGATAAGACAAAGAGATAGATACATCGCTGTTTTTAGTTTCTAATGCATTGAATATGATCATCCGATAATTAAATAACATCCAGTTGAGTTAACAGGTTCAACTGATTGAACATATGTGAATAGTACTTTTATCTTCACCGCTTTAAAGCTATAAATACCATCGGTTTTGGCGTATTGTTATCAAAATAAAAATACACTTTTAACTTTCTCCGATTACTATAATACTGATACACTCAAAAGAAAAAAAAAAAAAAAAAAAAGGTTTATTTAAATAAAAAAAAAGAATTTTTCTTAAACCAACAGAACTTTTGTTTTTCCAAATATTTTCTTTCTGTGTACTTATAATATACACTGTAAAAGAAATAATTAAAGTTGTAACAAAAATTCTTCATGAGGTTAATAGAATTATTGAAAACTTTAGAATTTTTTTTAACTTTACTTAAATAACTCTTCGCCTTTTCTCTTTTCTCGAGGAACTCTTGTCTACAGTACATAGTATATAGTACATAGTGTATAGTACATCATACAGCAATGTTGTCGATAGTTAATTGAGTTTATTAAAGTATCGCTAAAATTGAATTGAGCTCGCGGATACTATTATAGTATTATTATACAGGGTGTACATTGTTCCACACTGTCAGCTGCAGTATCTTTTTTAATTTTAAAACAATGATCTAAAAGATAGATCCGCCTTACTTTACCAACAATTATATTTCTTTCAATAATATACGATACAGTTTATTGTTTTAAATTGAAAAAACATAAAAATAATTTTTCTATTCTGGATAAGCTTTTTATAGGAAGCTATTTACACTTATTAATTATTTAAAATGAAAGTATTTTGGTAACGCGATGATAAATATAATCCTCAATGAGATGATATAAGCGGACATAACTCGCGTATAGTGACAAAAATAGACTGAAAATTTCTAGCGTATTACATTTAATAATTTAATTTTAAATTAAATCTCTCTTTGAAAGTTCGCCGAAGGACACGTTAAAAATAAATAAAAATGTGGAAAGCCTTACACGAGAGTTAATTATCGAGTTAACTAAAGGAATTTAGTAAAGTGTTTACTTCCGTCACGGATTAACTGATCCGGAAATTCCGTCTGGGAAATTCTAATCTTTCTATCTGTTTGACCGTAAAAAGCTATGAGTAGCTATCACGGTTTCAGTATAATTATTTATTTGATATGAAAGATTTTATTATTGAGTTATACTCCGGAAGTGAATAAGGGAAAGAAATGATAAGAATGTTAAGTATAGGGTGTGTGTGTGTGTGTGTGTGTGTGTGTGTGTGTGTGTATTATTAGATAGGGTGAAAAAAGCATGACTAAGATGTTTCAATGATTACATTATATTTATATCTTGTATACATAAAAGAGGGTCTGACGCAGAATTTTGACTCACGTGTCGTATTAAAGTGAGGGGCTAGATCTTTGGTTACATTAATGGTATATACTGACGCACGCACGTACACACATACACACTTGTACTTGGTAACGCACAAGTACTCGTGCAGACAAGAGACAAGACAATCTACGATTTTCGAATCCGTATAACTGCGTTGAGATGCTTCGTCTGGAAATTTACGGGGTAGTGCGCTACTGGTACTGCTGCATTAGCGTTTATTTATAACGAGTGAGAAATTTGATAGTTTCGTTAAAGGGAGAGTTAAGGGACATTGAAGTCTCGAGGGGTTAAGTGTATCTCTTTTGCCTGGTTATAAGATACCATATAATAGAGACAAAGAAAATAAGCGAGAGCAGGGGTATATAATGACACTGAATCACCCTTACACCCTTTTTATTTTTATTATATTATTTTACTAAACTTTTTGTTCGTTTTATTCCGGATAAAGTTCCGGAAGGAAGTCGATATTGCTAAAAGATTAATTTTATTAGATAAAAATAATAAAAAAAAGGTGAATAAAAATAATTTGATGATATAGAGTGAAAAAAAGGATAAGATCGAGCCAGCAGGGAGTCAACAATTTTATTTATCAATATAGCTTAGTGTGTGAAATAGAGACGGAGGTGGAGATGGAGATGGGATGTTGAAATGTTTGGAATTTAAAGAGAAAATTTTAGCCGGAGCACTTGGCTACTGGTGAAAACTCGGTGAATAAACCACTGAGATGATGATTATGATGATGATGATGATGTTCCTATATTCTCTTGTACTGAATAAAGTAGTTTCAGTATATATCTATGGTATGTACTGGGGGTTGGGGTATGCTTTTACTCGTTGGCCAATCTTGATAAATTATCGTTTATATTTACGAGAAAGCTAACGCTGTAAAGGCCATTTTACCTTCCCGTTTACTGACATTATCGAGTACGATTATTTCAACTCGCTGACTGATTAAACGATTAAACCGCCTATATAGATTTGATAAATTACTTTTTGCTAATTCTTTTTTTTTCATTTACATTATACATTTTTTTCATTTTAATCTACTGTTTATCATATTTTAAGATTATCCCTTATTATAATATACTTATTACGCTTGTTTATATAACTCGGACTGTTTATTTTATTATATCAAAATTCGTTCATTTCAATTACAATCTCTGAATTACATTGCTTTGACAGATCAATTATTAATTAAGCAATGACTAAATTTAATTGTAAGCTGCGTTAATGCAATTAGATTAATTTAACAAATAAATTTTTTTGGCATTAAAAACAAATAAATCGAAATAACAAGCGCTTGTAGAATAAAATTGAAAAATTATTTGTTGAGTGAAATTGAAATCATTTTAATTGCCATCGTTACAAAATCGAATTGTAATAGCTTTTAATGTCAAACACGCGATCAGAATGTTGATGTAGATATATGTATAAGTTGAATCGTAACTCTGATGATTAATGGCGTTATCATGATATTTTATTTATTGTATTTTCCATTCTACATTTTTCACCCCAAAATATATGTAGTTGGTGAAAAAATTTTTCATATTGATTGAGACAAAAATTCCAGTGTGTTTATTTTATTTTTTTCATTTATTTATTTCCCGATTCATTCATCACTTGATTGTATTATTATTTATTACGATAAAATAAATGGCAGAGTAGAAAAAACAAATATACAATCTATAACGAAAAAAAAAAAAAAAAAAAATAAATAAATAAACTTTGTATTTATTTATTGAATTTTTTAATTTTAACCTGCTCGTCTCTGCAGTGTATGTATATTATTTTATTTTGGTGTAGAGATTTAAATGTTGTGTTGTCGTTTGATGTGTGTCATTTAAGGTTAAATTAAAATAGAAAGCCCTATAAAATTGAAATGCCAAGCACAAGGGGAGATGATGTTAATTAAGTTTTCTGAGAACGTAACAGGGGTTCTTGATTGGAGAGACAGATGCTTATTCTCTCTTCTTTTGTGTCAAAGTGGGCGTTCGCGCTGATGCGAGGCTGCACGGCTTTATCTAACAGCAATACACCAATACATTGATATACATATTATGGATGTCAAGTCTATATACTTACTATACCCGAATAGAAGTATGAAGCATATAAAAGGAAACTCTGACGAGTAATATCTCATAATAACTCTTAATTATTCTGTTACTTGTAGGTTTTAATAATCATTGCGTCACAGTATAACAGGTTGACCTGTCTAAAGTGAGCATCTAAACTCTAAAATATATTATTGCCATCACTATATTAGTCTATTTAATTATTATTATTATATATCAAAAAAATAAAAGACACTGAAATTAAATAACGTCTGATAAGACATTTTAAAAATTTGTTAAAATAAATCCTATAAATGAACAAACGTCTATGATAACTTCAGTGTTATAATATAAATAAAAAATTAACAGTATCTAAATGTAGACTTAATCATAAATGTAAAAGACAGAAAGTATCTCACCTGCAGACTCCTTGTGTTGATATTTTCGTCTGAATATCCATCCCGGATGCGTCAAATCCATTATTTACCGTCGACATATCGTCACTGTTATTCTCGTAGTTTAAATATTAAATAACCAGGTCTCACGAGTACCTCGTATACCTCAAAACTCCTGTTACTATCATTTTACTCTTTTCGAGTCAATTTTACCTGGCGTTACTCACAATCAGTAAGTACAACCAGCCAGTCCATTAATTATGATAAATATCAGTCAATTGTGACAGGACATATAAAACTCCCGTCAATATAAATAATAATAACACTTATCCTCGTGCTGGCTGGGAGTCGAGACTGCTAAATTCTATGGGATAAAAATGAAAGTTGAGCTTGCGAAAGAGAGCCTTTGGTATATTTAGCTTTTTTCTCTTTTTTTTCTTTTCAAACGATCGAGGGTGAGTCGACCCTCGTGCTGCAAGCATTACTCAACTACTACAACTACCACCACCATCTCAGGGGTCTGGGCAACTCCGATATCCGACTGACTCAGCGATCCGGACGCGGATAATACCACTAGGAGTTGAGGCTAGACGAGCAACACAATCCCCGTACCCGTTGCACACTTTATCTATCTCTCAAACAAACTGATCAAACTGACACACTAAATACTGAATCCTAGTACAAACTACTAAATATACTAAATACAATAAAAACAAACGTGTTTTTATTTTTTATAATAATAACAACTGTACGTTGAATTTTTTATTTTTAATTCGTCGGTAGGTCTGTTTCAACGATTATCCAACATCCAGGATCATCTATCATCTCAAAAGTCATTTTATTTATTTTATTTATTTACCACGCACTTAATTTTTTAAAACAACACAGACAAGAGTTGCCACTTGATTTAAATAAATAAATAATTATCAATCACTGCAATTATAATAATTATTATTGAAAATTGTGCAATATTATTATCCTTTTGCACGTAGTCTGACAATCAACAGTAACACACAACAAAAAAGAAACAAAATCACTCACTGGTTTAAACAACAACAGTATCAACAACAAAAATGATTGTTATTATTATTATTTGTTAGAAAAAATATATATTTAGATTTAGATTTAAATAATAACGTGATAAGAGCCTGACAGACGAAAGCTGGTGGGACTCGGAGCGCTGCCCCTTGAGAACTAACGACGGTAGAGCATCAGAGCTGGTGCTCGCCCCCACTCCTCGGTACGGCTTCGCCCCACTAGGAGTCACCACCACGCGCCCTTACTCCCACCCGGGAAAAGCACGCATTAGACTACCCGGAGCGTGACACACGCTTCTCCGGTGGTGGGGGAAGGGGTCGCGTGGCTGTCGTGGGTCGTCGCGGTCGTGGCGTGCTGAGCTAGCGTCGAGACCAGAGCTAACCGTCTTTGCTCTTACTCTACATCCTACATCTACACTTGCTCGGTATGTATATATGCAGTCTAGTAAAGTATAGTATATAGTATGTAGAGTGTACATGCACAGAAACAGGGCCCACACAACTACGGCACCACTGTGCAACTCTGCTGGCAGAGATGAGCAAGCAGAGAGAGACAACCACTGTCTTCTCCCGGTAAGCGGACCAAGGAAAGAACACCAGCGCCAGCTCAGAATCAGCGGCAGCCAGAACCACTAGTATTATAGTAGTATAGTAGTACATATACATAGACTATAGAGCTTACTACGCTTACTACGTACATACGCGAATTGGTGAGCAGGGTGACAACGCAGGCGCACACATCCTCACCACTACTCACACGCCGGTTAATGTTGATAATGTGTGTATTTATTGCAGGAATACTATCTACGTTTACGAGCTGAGACCTGAGAAGAGTTAAAAGCTAAAGACAAGTTGTATTACTTGTATTGGATGATGAGGCCAAAAAATTAAATGGACGAATGGAAGTAAAGGTCGTACGCTGTTGTGGTAAGTATAATCTATAATACATGCCAGAGATGAGATGCTGGAAACTGTTTAGAGGTTGGTGATGCTTTTGTTTCTGTTTATTTTAGTTGATCTCTTGTCTCTGTAGTCCTATTATACATACCGTGTAGTCTTTATCCGCATCAGATAGCATGCAATCCGGGTATCCGACTTCTATTAGCCTCGATGAATTGCTACTGACGCTCTGACTACTGACAGCGGATGTTGAATCAACTAAAACACTTTGCTTTTTCTACACTTGTTCTTTCTTTTTTTCTAAATTAATTATTTTCTTTCATCGTTCCTTTACTTAACTTTCTCTCGGGTTTTTTCAGCTTTCCGCTGTTAAAACTGATAATTTTAATTATATTTTTCGAATATATTATATATATATATATATATATATATATAGAGCTGAGAAAAATCATTGAGAAGATATTGGACCCTATGTACAGTTTCTCATTAATTAAAGGAAAGAGAAATACTTAAATGTCAATTTGTTTTTTCTAAGAATCAGAGGATTTATTTGTTATTTTTAGCTTGTGGAAAAAACCGACAGTTGACCAAGGGAAATGCTGATCAGACAAAAAAGTTTAAATATTGTTAAAGCCTATCCTCTAATGTTAATTGGATTTAGAACAAAGGCTGTTATAATTTAGCAAAATTGCACGTGTGTGACACAGGTGCATTAAATGATGTGGGTATGGATATATAGAATTAACAATACGTTAAATTGTCAAAGGCTACTTACTACCTATCCCCATATTGAGTTATAAACTCAATTAATACACATGTATGGTGTTTATATTTATTCTATGAAATATAATGACAATAAGGTAAGCATGTTTGATAATTAAACTTTAATATTATAATAATAATAATAATTATTATTATTATTTTAAAAAGTATACGAAAAGTTTAATTAAGCATCGAAAGATAAGAAAATAAAGTTTTACCTCTTTAATGTAGATAAAACTTTAATTATATAATATATATTTTGACTGTAAATTTAAATGTTATTATTAAAATAATATGAATTTATCTTTTATAAATATTTATCATTTACTATTTCATTATTTTCATTTATTTCGATATTATCTTCATTGTATATTCTTATTTCTCACTGTTTCTAGTGTAAACATCAACACAGATACATATACAGATACATTTCTCCAGACTTTTTTAAAGTTGTACATTCAGTATCTGTTTTTCTCAAGGCAACTACTCGAGAATGGTGAATGCAAAGCATATTTGCCCATGGCATCTTTGTAAAAAAGGAGGCAAAAGGTAAATAAGAATAAAAAATACTGTAAGAGTAGAGGAAGAAGAAAAAAATGAAAAGGAGTCATGCAAGTGTGGCAGAATGCCAGACACCACCAACGAGAATTACGAATACGTCGACATTTTTTAAAGGTATCTTATTCTATACGTTTAATTCAATTGATTGTGTAAAAGTTTTATAATTATTTTAAAGAATTTTTATTATATACCAATTGACACACTTTCTACGTATTTTTGACGCTTTTAATATTTTCATTCATATTTAAAGTAAATATTTATTGATAAATACCATTAAATATATGTCATAAAGCATTTTATGGATAAGAGTAATCAAAACAAATATCAGTAAGATCCATTATAAGGCATATTCCACTATTATATTAAGAATGAGGAGGTAAGTAAATAGAAAAGACGGAAAATATGTTATTGTATAGCGTATACACTGTAGCACTCGGAAATAAAATAGGCGATAAAGATGGATTTGTTAAAGTTAATTATATTATTATGTTTTAGTAGGGGGAATAAAGTGGATTTGATAAATGAGGAGACATGATGATGGCAATTATCTTGGATACTTTTCCTAGTATTTGCTAAGCCTGTTAAGTTTTTCCCCTTTATTGTTTTTTTTATTTTTCTATATCTTCTGGCGTAAAAATCCGATCAACGTTTGCCGTGTCAACATATTCCCGCTTTCATGAGGATTTAACATTTTATTTTTTTTTTTTTTTTTTTTATCTAAACTATCGCATCACATAATATTATATCCATTTTATCGTATTGTTATTTTCTAACAAATTGTTTTATCAATGACAGAGTATCAATTTTTAACAAGTTTTATTGGAATAATTATTTAATGGTTCTCGTGTATCCAATTATCCGTATAATTGTGTACGTGTACACATTCGGAAATAGGTCAGGTGAAGAGATTCTCATTAACCATTAATAAGTACAGTACATATTAAAAGCTTTAGGCATCATTAACCAAAATTAAATAATTAATTATGAGAAATGTGAATGATTGATTTTTTATTGGTTAAAAATTTCATCGAGAGACTGCTTACTTTATTTAGATAAATATTCAAATATACATCGGTCTGGGTTAAGCTCTTAGTTTATGAATTTCTTTAATAAATTAAAGAAATAAAATTTATTTATTTAAAAAATCAATCGAATGAAAATATTAATACAAAAATGCTTGTTCTTAAAATTTTATTTTATGTATATCTAGATGCACAGAGGCGTTTAACTGTTTTACAATTACAATTATCTCATTTCAATTATATCAATAGACAAATTAAAAGTTTGTTAATTGGTTCCTTTGATAATTGCATACCTACTCTCGTTATAAATTATATTGGAATAATAATTTACTCCATTTGTACATTATAATTTATAGTAATAGGTTATTTAATTTTACTTATATAAAAAAAAAAAAAAAAAAAAAAAAAAGTAATTCAAATCTTAGTAAGAATTTCTGTAGGTGGTTTTAATCTTATCATACACACTATTATTAATATATGATATAATATTCCAGCAGATACGCGTTATGAAGCACAAGCGGATTGAAAGACAAGGTGGTAAATCTAGCATGCAGATGAACGCCCATGTATGCATATATAATATACAAGTATACGTATATTATATGGTGTCTCCAAGCTGTGTACCTACAGCTGTATTCAAAAAGCTCTATCATCAGATGAGGTGTGAGGTGTGAGATGAGTACCAGAGATATTTAATGGAAGAAAATGAATCAAGAGGTGAGTTGAACACAAAATAAGTTAATTATTTAGAAAAGCGGTATAAAGTCTATGCTACAAACTACAAACTCTACTACTACGGTATATTACATAGATTCTCGAAAAAGATGTCGACGACTGTGAGACTGAGCTCGGAAAAAGGTTCCAGAGGGTAGACAGTTTAAACTCTGTCTGTGAGACTGTACTCAGTATCGTGTATAATTTTAGATTCCCCGTCGCTTCTCCTTAATTTGTCTACCTACACGAGCACACACAGCCAAGACTAGCCTTTATTTTTTCTTTGCATATTTCAACTCTTATTTTAATATTATTTTTAACTCACATCCTCGCAAGACGTTTAAGCTCGCGTAGATACACAATATACTCTCGCCCTTTTACGTTATTTTTAAACATCACATACTCTTCTCTTGCCGTCGAGGGTCAAGGGGATGCCAGCCACAGACCAAACCCGGCTAGATATTTAATTTTAATACACATACTTATTTCATTTTATTTCATCCTTTTTATACTCCTCGGGGTTTATTATTCTAAGGAAATTTTAAATAGCTTGCATAGTAAAATTTTTTTAATTTTTAGTGTTAACAAAAGTAGACCATAAGCTAAGCTAGCCATTATAGGCGTTGACGATTATCTAAAGTAACGCCCCAATATTAAACTGTGCCATATATTATATTAATCAAATGAGCATTATAAATAATTAACACACAATCATTCGCATCAGCATGTATATATATATATATATCTTCTTACTTGAATTAATTAACGGAGATGGTTGATGACTATTACGTATACAATCAACGTTTCAGCAAAACTAGATATACGTAATAGTTGTTTAATCAATTATCAAATTGACAATCAATTTATATCTCATACCCTGGAAATATAATATTGAATTCTTGAATTTCGATTTATTGCTTTTGTTGTACAGTTAATTGTTAACACGTGTGTTTAAATTGTTTTATAAAAATAAAAGTATCAATAGTATTTAGCTACAGAAAAGAAGAAAAAAGTAATGAAATAAATTAGACGCATTTAATAGCGACAATTACCGGAGGAATTTGTTTAATCATTTAAAAGTACAGTGGGCCAAGAATCGTTTTACCGTATAGTATATACATTGTATATAAAAGAGAACACACGTTTCTAGTCACGAGTGTGCAATTAGTTTACCGTCAATTTTGTGTAAGCTTCAATTGGATGGTTCAGGTATACCATAGAACAACTACTCTACTGTATAGAGAGTTCATGTTATACGATCGTCTAATTGATTTGTATAATTATAAAACTTTTGGGCTTTTCTTTATAAAATTTTATCATTATTATTGTTTTTCAAAGTTATTCTTTACTGCAATGAGTTTTAATTGTAACTACTGACCATTTAATTATTACATACAATTTATCCAATAATTAGAGGGTATCTTCTGTAAAAGTATTCTATATAGTTGAATTTTTATTTCGTTACTAACTCTATTTATTTAAAAAAAAAAAAAAAAAAAAGGTCTTTTTGTTATCAAGTTGTAATTGCAGAAGCACATACGAAGGAAGTCTTATGATGAGTTGTTAGACCTTGTTTTACCTTTTACCATGAAAACGGTTTGTTTGCGTGTTTGATGATGAACAACGCGTTGTCTGACTCACGGTATAGGGTGTAATAAATGATTAAGGGTGAGTAGTCCTGAGGCAACAACCACCCTCACATAATCGTCATTACGTCAGTTACGCCACTACACATACACATACACAGTACAACACTCGGTTTATTTGCAGGAAAGATATTACCTTTGTAAGATCTCTCTATAAATACTTTCCTACTCATTCTCTTTGTCACCTAATGTCATACGTCAATTTGCTTAAATTTTTTCATACACAATTAATTAAAGAAAAAAGTCTTTTATATATTATTTAACGCTCGAATTTATTAATAAATAAATTTATTATAGAGACACGGTAACTGAAACTTTGTGATAAATTAATCAACTCAAGTGTCACAGCTAATTGTATTAATATTTAATCGGTATGAGTGGATCAAAAATGAGTTTCAATAATTTTATATGAATTATAGATTTCATAAAAAATTTATGCTTGTATAATGATAAAGAAACTTTGGATTGCTTGGGTGTAATTTAAATAGTTATCATTAATTCAGTCATAGAGTGTAACTGCGTTATAAATATATACCGTTTTTCCCGTGTGTAATAATATAGAATAGAAAAAGAATAATAAAAAAACTAAGTTAACTTGTTATTCCAGTAGAGTAGAGCTGAGTAATGTGCATGTATTATTATTACACATATGAGCTCAACACATATTTTGATAAAAATGAAGACAGATTATCCGAGTCATTTAAGGTGAGGTCCAAAAAGGATTACATGTTATTATATATCAGAAGAAGCTTGTTTTTTTTTTTTTTTTTTTTTTTTTTAACTTTTTAACTTTTTAAATTTTATTTTATTATATATGTACTGTTGAAAACAAAAAAATGATGGGTTTCCTTTAGGTTCAGATTACTGTATTGAGAATTAGAGTTGGATTAAATCCAATAACCACCACGAGATAACAATATAATTTACGATTAACCGGATATATAGGGATATGTAATTATAAGTTCTTTTATTTGATTCAGGTATATTGTTTTTATTATTGGTCCCCATGCAGCACTCGATAAATACATTAAATGCACTCACAGCTCTCTATTAGACGTATACAGTACAGATATTTATAAAAAGTAAATACACGGATAACCAACGACCAGTGAGCGTCACTCGTAAATATATATGTGTAGATATATATTTATCGAGTGTGTGCTGAAGCCAGGAGCCAGGAGCCAGGAGGAGAAGTACAAGATTTATCCCGGGGATGAATGGCCTTTGAAAACTTTAGAGCACCGGCAAGCAACCGTAGTGCCGTACTCGTATCCCGTGATCCTATAGTTCTCTGTTCTTCTCTCTCTCTCTCTCTATATACATCTATATATATATATATATCTCTATATACCAGAGACATTTACGGGAGAGCGCGTTTTCCCTTACGGCGCCTGCTAGGACACGCCGCGGCACTGAATAAATATCCGGGAGTAATCGGAAGCGAGACCGTAGGGCGTGTTCCCTTCTTCCCTTTTCATCCTGGCTACTATTCTCCTCTATTCCTCCTCCTCGACGGTGTACACTCTACTCTACGGTATTCGGTGGATAGTCCATGGACCACCAGACCTAGAGATCCAGGGTTCGCTCTACTCTGTCTGGTTCTATCCGGCGATCGACAATTTATCTCACCGACATTGCTGTGTCAAGACACTCTACTCTCTACTCTCTGTTCCGCTCTGCTCTGTGTTTATCTATTATACACGTATACACTTAACTTTTTTACAAAATTAACTCATCCTTTTCTTTATGTTAACTTTTATTACTGTTTATTTATTTATTTTATAAATAAATAATCAATAGTTCAAATTATAATTTTTCTGACCTCATCATTAAATACTGATTTAATTTTAAATGTAATAGCTCATAAAAAAAGAATCGATGCACAGTAACTTGTTTATATAGTATTAATTAACGTTTTCAGCGTTCAAAGTGGCATAATAAATACATAAATAAAAAACGAACGGTAAACTTTGTTAGTTTAAAGTAGTTAGGCCCAAAAAGCAAAAATTCAAGAAATGTCCCTAACTCCGTATAGAAGTATTTAAATACATAATACACACGCTGTTAAAATTTAGAGACGATTTACCACGTTTAACCGAAGATAATTGCAATTGAAAATGACATTTTTATACAGACGGTATGGGAAAAGAGAGAGAAAACCGCGAAGTTTTATTATTTTTGTATTGAAGAAATTTTAAGAATTTCACGAAAAACTAATATTACTTAGATTAATACATGTATAGTTATTGAGAAATCATTGATAAACTAGTAAAGTAAACAAATAAAGTCATGCGTGGAAGTAAGTGAGCGATAGCCCGTAAGAGAGGCGACACGAGCGATTGAAAGAGACAGCAGTAGCATAAACTATAGGTTGGGAAAGAACTACCTTAATTGAAAGGAGTCGTTTGCGATGCTAAAAATAAATTTAAAGTGACTTATCTGTAAATTATGACATATCAACCGGCATAAATGCTTAATGTATTGATAATTAAATTATTGAAGCGTGGTAAAATATAAACAGTTACTTAACAGAGTTATTTCTCTCGTTATTAAATGATTCCCGAATTATTTACTTTAGACTACAAAACTTTTCTCATTGATTTTATACGCTATGAGGAATATTTTAAAATAAAAAATTTTGTCTTGTACTGTATATATAATGACAAATTTAGAATTAACAGAAATAGTAAAATGCTGATGGAAGGCATAACGGAACTTTGGTCCCTTTCTCATACATTTGGAAGAAAAAAAAAGTAAAGATGTAAGGAAAGAAACAGCGGAGAGTCAAGAATCGAGATTACCCACGGTTTGCACCGGAGTGAACTGTCGGGCGGTTTTTGTAGTATATATTTAGTGTGTCTGGAACGTGTGCGCGTAATATAACAACTCGTACAAGTATTTTCCGTTTTTAACCATTTGTATGAGTAAAGTCTTGTTGGCTTAAAGATCTGACGGTGTTGTACCGTTTGTTCGTCAGCAAAAGTGAACATACAATATATTATGTTATATATATATAATACATAATATGTTGGATATCTATAAGGACTTTAGCCAGGAAAGGAGTATTATATGATAGCGGTACATGTATTGGAGATTGTAGAACGTTAGCGAGGTACGGCAGAAAAAAAGAGAGTGAGGAAGTGAATAAGATATCAAGGCTTTAAAGGACCAAAAAAAGAGTGTTATACGGTGACACAGAGAGCCATATGGAGGACTAGTAGACGAAAAAAATAAAAAATGAAAAAGACAAGACTTACCCGTAAGGTCTTTACAACGCTGAAGGAGGATGAGGATGTGTGGTAAATAAAGAGAGACACTGTATTTCAGTAATGCACAGATGCGGCGACGGTATAATAGTAATGGTGACGGCGGATGTGACGGACAACCTTTGAAGGAGAGTACTCTAATTCTCATACTGTATACTCATGCCTCCTTACACTAATATACATGACTCAAAGTCTGATACAATTCCGTCAGAGCTTGTTTTTATAAAATTATTATTATCTACTCTCTTTACAAGATTTTTTTTATTCTTTTCTTTACTTTTTTTCTCTCCAAGTCTCCGGGGTTTTTTTTTTTTTTTTTTTTTTCATTTCTTTGATAAGCTTTCACAATAATATACTGTAATTTTCCTGTGGGGTAGTTAATTCACTTCCTCTAAAATCTGTCATCTGTAAAAAATAATCGACGCCCCGTCGTTCATGTTACAAACTTTGACTTTTTTCTTCAGGGCTGTCAAAAATTTTGAAAAAATGGTTTAACTTATTATCTATTTGTTAGAAATAACTACTCAGGTATTGTTTAATTATTGTTTATTGATACAAAAGAAAAATAAGTATATTAATTAATATTAAATTAGCTACACACTGAATTTAACTAAACAAACAATATTAAACGAGGTTAAACTGACAGAAAAATAATGTTAAATTATTTGCAATAAAATGACTCTAAATCTGGACAATTGACACTTGATGGTGAAAGAGTTCAGCTTGACTAACTATAACAGAAAAATTATTAGTTACATCTAGTACTCTCAGTACTCAGTATACTCCCACTACTTCATTAAGGGTCAAGGGGTAGTGGAAACATTACCAGGTATACTGAATACAGGACTTTACAGTGAACTGTATACTGTACAAACATGTATACACATTCAGGTGTAATAAGTACAGTGACGTTGTCCTGTACAACTTTTCTCTAAAATAAATCTAAATATTAATTCTAACACTATTACTCATACATATTAACTATCTAGGTAGGTCTAGACACAAAAAATTGTTCTTTCTAAAATTACCAAGTTAAAATATTTGAAAAGTCCTTCACTTGCTACATTGCAGTTAGATATTTCAATATTTCGAATGAAAAATTTTACAATAATAAATAAACGAATGAATATTTAAATTTGTATTTATTTATAAAATAAAATAATTTATCTGATATAATTGTAGTAATATTCAGGGAAATATAATCGGATGGATTTTAACTGATAATTGCGCGAGATAACAACACGTCATTGATCACCAGTATTGTCAGAATTATATAGATATATAGATGAGTGTAGAAATTCCAAGCTAAACGTTGTCGCACGCGTATATTCCCCGTTAATCGGATTATCCTCGATTCGCACGGTGAGAAAATAACAATTCCTCGGAACACTGATTTGAATATTGTGCAAAGGTATTGAAATTATGCGTGGAAGCGTTAAGAGATTGATATTTCCCTCTTTCTCTATAATAATAGTACATCGGAATTTATACCCAAACCGATTAGACAGACTGCACACCAGGTCACTGAGATTACATATAATAGGCATACGCTAATAATTAATAATGATAATAATGTTTGAGTAATGTTGTCGGGAAACCAAGTGCCATTTTTTTTCGACTTTCCTCAAAGTTATATTATATAATAATAAAAGTTTAACATTAAAGAGAGGAATAAAGCCGAGTGAGGGTGAATTATTCAAGTGCGAGAGAGATAAAACAAATGGGTATAAGATGAGGCCGTAGATTTTTGGTAATTCAAGACGAGACTGCAGCTGTGCCCTGTAAATCTTGTCGGCGACAATCTGTCCTTTTATTCTCATATTTTTTATCTCTCGTCTTCTATTTTTTTAAGATTAAATTTAAGTGTGTCTATTTATAACAAACTACTACTTACAGAGTTACAGTTACAGTTAAGTGAATTCGAATAATATATGGAAGTAAGAGATATTGTAATGAACCGGAAGTAACTTTCAATAAATGATCTGGAAATTTCAATGAAATATTTCTCCCTATTAATAGTAATAATGGGAAACTCTCGATTCATTTTATTGTTTTATTATACTCGTCTGTCTCTGGCTGATCCAAGACGACACCTTTGCCGTATTAATCATTTTTAAATTTATCCGAAAAAATAACTCGGATTTTTCTCACCTCTCTGTCATCCGAGACAACTATTTTTACCAACCAGTAACATGTACTACATTTTATTCCTCAAATATTTGATAAGTATTTCTCGTTCTTAAAGTATACTATTATTTTAATAATCCTGTTAAAAAATCGATTTAACGCGAAACCTCTTGCGAATTTAAAAACTATTTCATTTTCGACAAAAAATCTGACAAAATGACACGTATAAATAGTTAACAATTTTTACTGGAAAAGTACAATATTTATAGATTCGAAGCTCAAGAAAAATTAATTTCTGTCTCCGTTAAAGTGAAAAATTCTCTGAATTCTTGGCATTTAACACCGCGATAAATCACCGAGTAAAAAAAACTACAGTTGTTTTAATTAAAATCGTATCATGTGTTTGATTAAATTATAACCATAAAATTTGTGGCTAAAAAATTTATCTAATTCCTAAAAATGAAAAGTTTGTTATAAATGAATCCTCTTTGTTGAGTTTTTAATAAAAAAAATAAATAAAAGTAGGGACTGGTGTATTAGAATGGGACAGAGCTCTAGTAGCAGTATTATCGTGAAAAGTATAACCTTATCATTGGGAGTCGTGGATTGTGAATCGTGGGTAGTACATGTGCTAGGGCGTCTGGCATTTTCACCTGTATTGATCGCTCTATACCAATGGCATTGTTATTCAAGTAGCGCGTACCAGCATCGAATTTTTGAAGCAGACTTAGACTCAGATATATCAGATAATATACATTATAACAACTAACTATGTTTTATCTAGCCTAGCACTTACTTAGTTAGTACTATTATATCAATAATATTATTAAAATATTGAGGAGTTTTTTCAATTACGAGTACGAATTTGGTGAAGATTTGTGATGTATTTGTATCTATGATTCATCCGAAGATCTCGATTGTGTGAGTAGAGGGTCAGTTAATGTATTGCCTAGCTGTCACTGTTGATAATCTAGATCGTCCAGGTCTTGGCCCTGGTTTATTCGTGTTTACTTGAAATGATACTCATAGCCGATAGAGACGACAGGAACAACCGATGGGAAGGAGTCTTGTTCGTAATAGTAAGGGCCGAGCCTGGTCTGTCGATCCTCGTGAACCAACCAGGTGACGATAGGACGATAGGACGATACTAGCAAACTACAACAGTACACGAGGTAAATTTGCAGCGTGAATTTACTGGAACCGGACATATCCTATGCACTCACTCGGGATCTGTCGGATGGTGTCATCCTCTACGGAAATTGGAGCGTCGTATTGTATTGATGATGCGACAATCCCTACTGTCTCTACTCGGTATATGCTTTGCTCTGATACGTCATTCGCTCTTAAATAATTCATAGCTTCTATTTAATCAATAATTAATTAATTAATTAATCAAGTTATTTTATTTAAATGTAATTAAGTTGGTGCAGATACTATGCATATACTTGGATTAATTGTAGGTGACGTAATACTTGAACCGAGTTTTAAAAAATAAGGGCTTATTCACTGTAATTGTAGTATCATTGAAAAGTAAGAAGAGTAGATGCTGCAGGCTGTAGAATGATAAAGTCTAGAGGGGTTCAATTGTTAGCTACTATATATGTGTACATCCACAGGTTACGTGTACATGTAATTCATGCATTGTAGTTAACAAAAGTTTATAACAAGAGCATGCATGTAGATACCATCCTCTGATTTTGTTACCGTACCTACAGCTACTGTCTTTCTTATGTACTTTATACTTATATACTTACATACGGTTGAGAGTCAGCTCATGGTGTCGTCTATGGTGATAGACAGACTAGAATAAGGCAAAGCGTTGAAAGTTACTCAAGGGTACTGGAAAACTCAAGATGCCGGGGTGACTTTTACAATATCCTACTATGTACCACTACTGCCGTAAGATTCCTCTACTCTAGTGCTGTCGTTGCATTTATTCTATTCTCTTATGAGACTACAGTTTAGTCTTCCATTAAAAATATTTTATTTATTTATATAAAAATATACAAAAGCTCTTAAATAAATTTTATCAATTAATTTGATAAAATATTTTATTGTAATATACTACAAGAGTTTTTAAATAACTTTGCTGTTATAAAATATAAAAGGATATTTAAAAATATCAGTTGGTAAAATTTTTAAAGTGTATTTAAAGGGACGCGTTTTAATTTAATTAAATTTTTTTCATACCCAAAATAGGATTTATTTTAATATCTTATTTTGATTCCTGAAAGACATCTATCTTTCATACTTCATATAAACTCTAATTTTACGTCCGCCAGGATAAATTTAATTAAATAATTCTTTTATCGATGAAAGCTGTCTTTATCTTAAAATGTTATCAATCAAGAGGTTGTAATTTTTGAAAAAAGTTATAATTAACAATTCTATAAAACTAAAAATAAGCTTCGGTGAATATATATATATATATATAAGAACAATAGTAACAAACAATGTACAGCAGCACGTTGCAGTTGATTTCATTACCGTATGTTATACATTTAGTTCGTGCATATTACGTATACATATTCTATATAGGTACATTTAACGTGTCTCACTCTTACAACAATGAGACTCGCTAACTAGGTAAGGTTTAACTACATCCACCCATACATACATACATACATATATATATATATATATATATATATATATATATATATATATATATATATGGAATTGCGAGTGACCTGGGAAACTACCTTGGATGGTACATGTACCTATAGACTCTACACACACATACGTATACGTTCACCATCGGATACATTATTATGTTTAACAAATTCCATGCAAACTACAACATTGATTAGCTTATCACGGAGAAGCATTACCAGTTTCATTTTCTCAACAAAAAAAAACCTTGTAAACATAAAATTGTTTAAATTGTTCGTTATTTAAAAAGTAAAATACCTCTTTAGTGTTATTTTTATTTCCGATAATTAAATTTTAAAAAATTTCATCACCCGCTATCCATTTAACGGACTCGTAATCAACATATAATATTTTAAATATAAAATTTTAGGTACATCCACGCCATTATACGCTTCAATATTTGCATACAATTTTAATAACAACTCATATTTGATTACAGCTGTTATACGTACCACCGAATGCTCATTTTTGTCGGCGGAGCGCTTTTCGCTGAAATTAAATGTTTATTTTTAAAAGCAAATACTCTTATAATGGATATTTATGGTCATACATACAGGACAATAAAACAAAAACTAGTGTACATCAGAGCCACAGACAGGAACAATAAATCCATTATCCATATTTTTTATTTATTATTATTGTGCAGACAAATATAAACATTCATAAAATTAAATAATTTTATCACCGTGCTTGAAATAAAATTCAATTAAATGAAAGTTATTGATAAGGGTGGTGGAAATCAACTGATGGAAAAGGTTCTCGCGTAACCTGTAAGCTCGTGTTCAGTATATACTATTATATATATATATATATATATGAAATAGGTAAATAGTGAGTAGAGGAAGGAGGGAGAGAGTGAGTGAGATATGGGTGAAAAAAGGGAAAAAGGTGAAATGGGGGATGTATGTATATTTATAGATATAGTCGGATGTATAGGCGGGCTGGAGGAAGGAAAGGATATACGCGAAAACCGGACGCAGGGGTATGATAGGTTTGTGACTTGGGCGTCTGGAGGGCTTAGGCAAAGGATGTGGGAAATATCAAGGGGTTGAAAATTTTAGCTCCACAGAGCGTGCCACGGATAGATCATACATCATTCCTTAGCAAACCGACAACCGACAACCGACAACCGGCTCTGCTGGTGTTAAATATATATAATATACGTACATAAAATTTTCCTCGGTGTTGAGTGGTATTGGCGACGGCGCCCTCCATTCTCCGTTCTCCATTCTCCATTCTCCATTCTCCATTTTCCATTCTCGGCTCTCTTTAGCTGTGGAACCTTTTGTCTGCCCTCACCCCTCGGCGGCTGTACCAACACTGGAAGCACCACTGCGCTATTTTATAGTATATATAGCATGTACCATAGCTCAACAACTCACCCCATTAGCTTCCGCCTCAACTCGATTCACATCTACCCCCTTTGAGCCTTGAGCCACCTCGTCTCGTCTCGCCTCCTAGCCTTTCTTCGCCAGCACACGCTCCCTTTCTCTCTCTTTTTTTTTTTTTTCTATTTCTCTCTCTTTCTCTCTTAGACTGGTGGCCTCGGATCCGCAACACGGCATTCTTCAACCCCATATGGTACGTGCGTGCTTTACTGGTAGCTGGCTGCCGGCTTCGAGCTTTAAATTTACGCGCCGTCGCTTCAAGGAAGGAGAACGCTTTTCCCGCATTAGCCATCCTTTCAACGAAATCACCTCAATATTCATGGTCGATCGTACCTCTGTCGCTTCCTATATATATATATATATATAATGCATACTTGATAGACATCACCATCACCATCATCATTATTATTTTCCGCAATAAATCCGTTTTATATACTTTATTATATTATATACTGTGTACTCGTTACTCTTTTTTTTTTTTTACCTCGTTATTTTTTACTGCGATTAATAATAACAACAATGGTCGTGAGGAATAATATTTTTATTTGAAGTTATAGTGTTATAAAATCCACAAGACTTTGAATTTTTTATTATAAAAATATTATATTATATCGCGATATTGATCTCCGGGTGATACTTTTGCGTGAGATGGAGTAATAATTCAGATAAATAATGGAAAAAATTAAATTAATTGTTAAATTATTCCACTAGATCATTTTTCATTTTAAAAGTTTAAAATTTATACCAACGACACGCTGTTAAATAAATATTTAATAAACTAGATCTTTAGGAGTCAAGGCAGTTTATTTTATTCTTTAGAGGCTGACAACCCACACAAAAGAAATCTTCTTTAAAAGCTTCTTCCGTAATAACTCAAATAACTCAAAAAAAATTAACTATTATAAAAATATTGAAAATAATTCTTATAATTATTTTAATTAAATATTAATCCCGTATTTTTATGATAAATTAACAGGGTAATTTTCGGGAGAAATATTAAAATGATAATATATTGCGAAAATTGATCCACATGTTTGAGGTATAAAATACTGATGTAATTAATAATAAACAACGAGGTACAGTATGAGTACGCCGGTGATAATTAATTAATGACGAATAAATTAATATATATGTTTAAATGTAAAAGGAAGAAGAAATAGAGATAGAGATAGAGGTATAGAGGACAACGTAGCTGAAGCTAAAGCAAAAGCAGCAACAGGTTTTACTCGAATGTTCACGTTTCTCGCGTAGTTCATGCATATTGAGTGATATTCGGTTCTTAGGTCGATTCGCGGTGTTTCTAACCGGTCGTGTGATTAACGGTGTCGTAACACGAAAAGGAGCTTCTGTAAGGAAACAAGAGACAAGAGACAGGAGACAAGTACTCTTGGTGTGCATGTATGTGGTATTTGGAAAACGTCCTCCGTCCTCAGGAAATGTAACCGTTGCCCTATATCGTTTCAACTCAAACAATGGGATTAATTATACAGCTTGCTCAGGATAACCACAATCCCGCTGCTCACGGGAATTTCACGTAGCTCTTATATATTATGTATTATATATTATTATTATTATTATTATACATACATACATATACACGGTAGAGGTCTCAGTCTCTAAGACGTTATTAGGTTGTCGGTGCGCTGCTTTTGCTTGTAAACAAACTCTGGAGAGAAACTCCCGGAGAAAGAGCGAGAGAAGGAGAAGGAGAAGCTAAAGCTAAAGGGGGAAAGGGAAAGGGAAAGGGAACTGATGACAAAATTATCATTTTATCAACAATTATAACAACTCTATTCAAAGTAATTAAACTGTCGGGAGCTTGAGAATGACTTTACCACTTTTTATGCTATCTTTAATTTTAATCAATGTCTCTCTTGTGGATAAAAGTTTATAAGCTATCGATTGAAATAATCAATCGGAATAAATTAAAATTTAGATAGTCTAATAGATACTTTACCTATTCATTGACTTTATATATATGTATATATGAAATAGAAAATAAAATGGTGATTTAATGGTAAATGGCGGTAGTCGAGTAGTTGAGTGCGATGAGTGAAGTGCAAATAACAGATGCACTCGATGGATATAAATGCTTCGACAATAATAATATTTAAGTGGGAGAGGGTGTGAGTACCTACCTACACACTCATTTGATGTAAAAATTATTGAGGCAGGGGGTTGGGGGTTGTCGGCGGGTGAGTAAAGAGTTGAGCAGTAGCACCCTGTACCTCAACGGTGTACCATCCAGCACCAGCAACTACTTGGGATGGCGGCGGGTAATAGAGACCTGTTACCATTATCGCTCCATTTCTACGGTCGTATATTTAATGCTTTCGAAGCATTTGGAATAGCGAAAGTACCTTAATTTGCATATATACCGAGTTGAAAGTTCATGAAAAATTCATGTCGCAAGTAGTGCTTCCTCCTTTTCCTCCTTGCTCCTCACTTGGTACTTGGTACACTGCGTACTGCTCAGAATTATGCCTCGTTCACTATCAATTTCTTATTGCATACCAAGGATCTCTTCTCTTCTCTCTTTCCTCCTCTTCCGGAGAATAACTTTTTAATTAAATCGTTCAGAACTTTCATACCTTTGACAGACTTTTCATCAGCATCCCCATTATAATATATTTTAGCTGCGGTATCATTTTTTTCGATTCCGTCATTGTTCGACCTTTCAATATCCCGCATATTGTTCTATTATATTCAATGGGATTAAAATTCTTATTCGAGTATAATATGTAATTTAATGCTTTTATAAATACACTGAATTTATATTTATACTGTTTTGTGCCGTCAGCATTCATCATAATCGTATTTCGGTACCATATGTTTACATTTTTATGGACTGCCTTCAATCGATTTATCCTTTTCATTTTTTTTTTTTTTTTTTTCGCTAAAAAAATGACAACACGTAAAGTGACACTCTGTACATTTTAAATTGGATTAATTCCTGGGAAAATATCATCCATTTTTGTCCGATGAATTATTTATTTTATTCATACGTCAAAGAAGACTGAGTTATCGTCATTTTATTAAAAATTTATTTATAAGTTTAAAATCTAACTGTAGATAAAAAAAAAAAAAAAAATGAAATATATGATTAATTAAAGTTATTTAAAAAGGAAATTTCTGCAGAAGCAGTCTGCTAAATATTGGAAATAGTTGACTCTGCATAATTAATTTTTCATCCAAAATATAATCTCAATTTAAAATTAAACTGGATTTTCGGTTAATATCAATGAATATTCAATAGAATAAAACGATAATAAATTACGTTTAATGATAATAGTACGTATTTAAAGGATAATTTTGTGAGATGACAAATTTTGAAAATGTTTAATATAATATAGATTTAAAAAAAAAAAGCCGTAGGATAAAATTATAGCACCTGAAAGTTTGGCAGAATATAGAATAGGTCAAAGTACTTTTGAAAATATAAAAAAATAATGTTTAAACTCGACAAACTTTTATACACTGTTTTACTTTGTTCTACGCTATTATAATATATAAACCTCAACTGTATTTAACATGTATAATCTTTTTGTTAAAATTACATAAACTTTGAAAGTATACTAAAAATTAAACTCACATAATTAATTCAATTAAGAATAATTCTACTCAAAAGTTAACTCAAAGAAAAGTTTTACCGTGAAACCAGCGTCTACATTTTTCACACTTTGCCGTTATTTTAAATAGATTAATGTACCTTATACCTTTTACTTTGTAGTTAGAAGGCTTTTTATACTATTCTATTGATACCTTGTCAAAGACTAAGACTCCTTTTAATAAACTCCTTAAATAATAAACTCCATTTAAAGTTTTTAAATGTCAAATTTTAATAATCTATTATTTTTAATAAAACAAAGTAAAACTTTTTTTATTGTTGTTGTTGTTGTTGTTGTTGTTGTTTTGCCAGTGATTTTATTTGAGTTCATGTCTAGAGACACCAGAGCCACCCGGTCTATTTGTGAAATCTCTAGAAACTTTTGTCATAAATAAGAAGTAAACAGGTAAAACACTGGATCCAGTGATTTACGATCTACCCACGTTGATCCTCTGCATCAAGTTCTTCTGGTACTATTACCAGTTCAATGTTCTGTATACATTTGTTATATATATATTACAAACTTCAATGTATGCTTTGAATTTTTAAAAAATATTTAAATTAAACATCAGGCCGTATTGTAAATTGCCGGTACTAAAAATTCATATTTTTATTCACGTGTGTGCTTAAGCATTTTTCCAGCTGAGTCTACTTATTTTCATATCCTAAAAGTTCACTATTATTGCTCCTTTTTTTTTTTGTAAATAATAAAGTGAATTTTGCGACTCTGGTTGAATCAAGAAGACGATAAGAAAGAGAAGAAGGGATAAAGAGAGCTGGGGTGGGTGGGATATATCTGATGTCAGGGATTGTGCAGCACGTTATTTCCAGCGGGCTGTCTTTTCTGGGTGCAGTATTTACACGGGCTCTCGAATAAGTGAAAAAAGGGAGATTGGAAGATATCGCTATAGATATAGACTCGCCAAGGCGAGCAAAAGAAGCCTTAAAAAATAGACAGTTAAAAAATAAGTAGGGCTTCGCTAGTGAAAAATCTATCGAGCTGATCCTCTGGCTCTACAATTCGTTTTTATTTACATTCACATATATATGTATATACCTATCTACTTTTATATCTTTATACCTACGTCGAAATTGCATCAAAAGGTTTCACTTTTTTCCTATTTATTTTCAATGGATTTATAATGGAAAATGTATCTGTTAACCTTGCAAAATTTTCTTGGTGAAACATCCAAGTTGTATTTAAAAATATTTATTCAAGTCAAAACGTCCAAGTTACAGATAATAATAGAGATAAAATAATTATTATGACTCGAAGTAAGTTTATTGTTTAAAAGTGGTGTAGAATAGATTGTTATACATGAAGCTGTTGATAATTGGACACGTGTTAAAAGCAAGTAAATCACGATCAAGAGTACCCTTGATCAGGCGTGTGCACTAATTGGAGGTGCCTTTAATTAAAACAGCTCTCCGAAGCTGCTTGCTGGTTCATTCTTCCAACACAGAGCTGAGTACTGTCTACTTATTTAACAGCCCGACGTGACCCGAACAAAAACAGCAACTCAACAATAAACAATAATAATCCTCCTTATTTAAACAAACTCAGAATAATTAAACTCAAAGTTTTTAAATTAAAAATGAACCTCGGACATTGAAAGTTTAGTGTTTCTTATTTTTATTGTTTTTTTTTTTTTTTTTTTTTTTTTTTTTTTTTTTTTTTCTAGGAATAATCGATTGACCAGTTGGTATCACGGGTAGTCTGCCGTTCGCCGTTCGCCGTTCGCCGGTACGGTTTACGTGTAATTGAGCAAACGTTATGAATGAGGTTCGTTAGTTTTCCAATCGAGCGCATGCATCTGAGAGAAATTTTAAAAATAAAACTAAGTAAGTAAATAAATAGAGTTGCTTTTTTATATTTAAATTATCCAACACCAGTAATAATAAAAATAAAAAAAGGATTAAAAACGTATTGAGTTGGTTTAGTCGCCGGTGAATAAAATTGAATATTGTAATTCCGCGGAAGAAACCTGAAAAAAATGATAGATGATAACCGATAAGGATTCGTTCCACTCAACTTTATATGCACTTTTAGTCGCGAGGCATTGCTATATGCCATTGGTATTGGACGGGCGTGATGCGCGTGCCAACTAAAGGTAGGTATATACGTGTTTCAGGGCGAATCACTAAGGGTCTATTCGTGCGCTTATACATGCTAGAATACACCAGACCATCAGATGTGTGCTTTCTATCCTATTTCTTATATCTTATATCTTATATCTTATATACACACTCTTATAAGAATTTACATTTTTATATAAAATACATAATACGTATATTCATTCTCAAAGGAGAGACTTTTGGGAATTCGAACGGCTCCTTTTATTTTTACCTCAGATAATTCTATATAATGTCAAGAGACAAAACATTAAACAATGAATAATGCTTACACGCTACTGCCATTCACTCGGTATAAATATAAATAATATTATATAAATTCAAAGTTACTTTTTAAATTATTCCTCATCTTTTACTCTACCGCAATATAATTATTATACAATCCATTAACGCTTCGTGCACTACTTTGTGTCATTATATATTTAATAAATTATATGTATGCTTAGGTTTCGAGTTGTTGGTTATGCTAACACGAATGGGATCTTCAATAAATTATAAACTCTCCTTGATAATAATATTCTACTCTTACAAACTAATTATAACCAAAATTTAATTGTTATTTTTACTTTTAGCAGTAAAAATTTATTATTACTTTTTTCACTGTAAACATTAAAGCTCATTAATTTTCGCAAAAGATTTTTTTTTTTTAAACATCAAAACGTCTTTATTTGTAAGTCGGTAAAGTAATCTTATATTAAACACTTTAACAAGTTATGTAAATACAGTTGGATCGGAGTTTGAGGGTGTCAATAAGAAAAAAGACCCTATACGTACACCCTACAGTTTGGTATTAAATTACCGAGCAATTAAAAGGTTGTCGTAGAGCAAAGAGCAAGTATAGTGTGCTTGATAAATGGCTCATAAAAAGTATCATTGGATCGTTGAATATAATGTTAGTTACCGCAATGAAAATTAAGCTTTGAGCATAATTACAAATTATAAATTATAGCAAAAAGAGTTTCCTGGGATCGGGATTGGATAATAAATAAATAAATAAATAAATAAATAAATAAAATAAATTACGATACCGTATATTATGTATTCAAAGTTCATACATATTACAGTTTATATCGAGCATAAGTATTATAAGCCTGTGAGGTACAAATGCGTAGAGCACATTAACCGTTAGACGTTTGATAGAATAAAATATTGTAAAAGAGTGTAACAGGATGCAGAAGCTCACTATCTATATATTTATATATGGATGTATGTATATCCTAAGAACGAGATCACCACACGTCTTACGCGGATCGTTGCACGCAGTTTCATGGACGCTGCATTAAGTTACGACCAAAAATAAATAAAATAAAATCAAGAAGTAAAGGAGTTTTACTTTAGTAATGATAATAATAATAGTTGCAATAGTAGTAGTAGTAGTATAAACTGAGATATAGAGCGTTACCCCGAGGCTAGCAGGTGCGGTATAGAGCAAACTCTATCCTGTTGATCCCCTCGGTACTATCGGGTGAGTACGAGATGGAGGAAGAGAATGCATAGAGAGCAAATGGCAGCTTGAGTCCAATGCATCAGTATATTCACTGAGTCGTGTCGGGTGTTTTCAGCTTTATATGAACAACACTGGTTTAGGATTCTAAGCTCTGTCATGCGTCTATGATAAGAAAGAAAAGATAGAGGTTGTCGGTCCAATTGATTGCGATCAACACCCGGCTCTCAATCGGTGTTTTTCTTATTCTTTTTCTTGGTCGCGGTTAAACTGGATAGAGAAGAATGTAAATTGCCGGTGTAAGATCTTGCTGATGCACATCCTCTAATACTCTTTACGTGTACACAGACCCGCCTGATCTAAGATGTGCGTGCTCAATATGTGCTGAGATTCTTTATATAATTTTATCCGGCCATTTATATTTTATAGTTAGTCTTTTTTTAAGTAATAATTTAGGAATTCATAGGATGCTTGGATTTATTTTAAAAGATATTAATGTATAAGTTGTTGAAAATTTACGAAAACCCAGAAATATTCTTATAAATAAATTCACAATCTGAATTATTAATAAATATTTGAAAATTAAATTCAAGGAAAGCTAAGTACAGAAATATTTTCAGCTAGTTTAATTTGAAACAGTTGGTTTATTATTTAAAAGTCTAAATGTAAAACATGTTTATATTAATAATTTTATTGAAGGATCTTTAATTAATATAATAATGAATACTAATTTGATTAATTTTGAGGATGGAATCACAAGTCATTAAAAAATTAAATTTAAAAAGATATTTGTAGAATTTATGGTATAATTTTTAGCAGATTGAATGGGATAGTAGAGAGTAATAATAAAATATAGAGAGTAGTTTTTATTTATAAACTAAAATGTAAATATTTGAATGTGAACATGGCATCCAATTTTGTGGTTTTGACTCGTATAGATTGAAGAGATAATTAAACATTTCAAATTGAATTGACTGTTCGGGAGTATTATTTTTACAATATCACCATTCAGTTTAAACTTCTCTCTGACATCTATACGTTCTATGCGGTCTATGTGTGTAGTATGCTTGTATGTATGCTGAATTTTGATCAACTGCTGGGTGTTGCAGGGAGACACCGGTGTCAACTTTGTCAATTTATCACAAAAGCTTTATTCGCACGAGAAGACACCAACCTACAACCTACAACCTAAAACCTACCGAAATAAAACAATAAATATAACCAACTTCGAATCAATCAAAAGTTTTGCCATCACCAGCGACTCTTGATGTGAGAAATTTACGAGATGGGTGAGTCACTCAATGACTAACAGCCCTAAAAATAAGAGTAAGGAAATAAATAATAGTACCAGAGTGATATGATCAAGATAAAAAATATAATATCTTATATATCGCGAAACAATGAATAATAAAAATTGATTGTGTCGAGTGTGTTGCGAAAAAAGGAGACGCGATTGTAGTTGCTCGGGGAAAGAAAAAAAAAAAAAAAAAAAAAAAAAAAACGAATCAGAGACTGATTGAATGAGTATAATAATACACCCTGCAGGAAAGTCATGAGAAACAGAGGAAAATATGTCACTGGAAGATATTCTTCCCACCGTACCAGTTACTAGTTTCCAGGATCGAGTATTGAAAATAATTTTTTTCTTGAATGTACTACCCCGGTGAAACTATAGATGTTGCTCTGAATAATTGATGCCTTTTACACTTGTCATTTTATTTTCAAATTAAACATTCGCCGATCTCGAGAGTCTATTCATTTATAATCCAGTTATCTACTTATTAACTTTTTATTAACCCGTTTATCGTTTTCATTTGCGACAATTAACGTTCACTCATTAATTGATTAACGTTCTGATTTTATAATATTTATTTAAACCTTGAGAAAAAGTCTGAAAGTTTTTCTTCTATAAAAATCGGCTTAACTATTAATGATTAATTAAATTAAATTAACTATGATTATTTATATTTCTGTTTCATTTATTTTATTTAAAAATTGTTTTACCCGTTTTACCAGAGATAGTTTAATATTTATTTATTATTATAAAAAAAAGTTTTAAGCAAATATTTATAGATAGCCAACAGTGATGCACATTTGAGTGCATAAACTTTTATATATTACAAACTGTATACTTATTATAATAATTATGAAATTGTTTTAATTAAAATGGGGATTATGAAACGAAATTTATACGGATTTATGAGAGTGGTCTTTCCATTTAGAATTCACAGTGATATTAATATATATATATAAATACACATATACACATAACTCTGTAAAGGTAAAGTTAAAAAAAAAGCTTTTAGCTGATTAAAATACACTGTACATATTATTATGTCGCATGTAATATTAAAACAATTTTTAATAATGAAATCAAAAATATTATATTTACTATTGAAATGAACATTATTCAATTAGCCATATAAATATGGAACCAAAAACAAATAATAAATTAATTAATTTGAAAGATTTATAATTATGATAATAACATTTAATTAAAATAGTAAAATAATATTCTTTATATTATTACTTCTTTTCTCTTCATTGAATCTGATATTACGTTTATTTTATTCCTTTAAAATCCCGTAAAATTTTATCTTTCTTTTCTATGAAACAGATTTTTATTCTAAAAGTAAAAAAATGAATTACTTAAACTTTACAAAGAAATAATGAAAAGCTCTCTCAGACTCGGAAAATTCACATCTGTTTCTTAATGCATTTTTCTGTTTTACTTTAAACTTAATTTGTCTTATCAATTATTGATTAAGTATTAACAAAGAGCTTCCAACAACTGAATAACTATAATTAAATTTATAAAAAGATAACTAAATAATGTATTTTATTATCATCATCATCAACATCATCATATATTTCTTTGTTACAACATTGAGCGTGTAGAAAAAAATTTAATGTTTGCTCTCTTTATTATTATTTTTTTTATAGGACAGAGTTGAGGCATTGCAGCATCTCGGGTTTATATCTCGAGAGTTATAACTTATAACGTATTATATCTGCAGTGTAGAGTAGCATCACCTCTCTAGTAGTCTCTGGTACCTAGCATCACATCATTCTACAACAGTATATACCTTATACCTTATACCTAACATTCGGTGTGTTGTATACAGCCAATACAATCTTACTTATGTTACAAGTCTCTCCTCGGATCTGAACCTGCTACATAGCTCTACACTGTTAAAAAAAAAAATAAAATTATATAAAAAAAGGTGAAAAAACAACAACATCTACTCTAACATCGGGCAACTTTTCTCGTCATCTTACAGCTTTACGTTCCTACACACACACACAAACACAACTGCAGTGAGCTCTCTTAACCGCGGGCTCTTTGCCTCTATACCATCCATTATTACTAATTTCTTATCCTTTTCTTGCATCCCTTTCAGATGGGATTCTAACCGGTCCAACAGGTAAACGATCGCGTGTTGTTCGCGTGGCCGAGATTCCCCGATTTATCGCGAAGCTAACCGAGCTTTGTTGTTCGGATATATTTCTTCATGATTTATAGAAGATATTTGTTGTTTAATTTATTAATCATTGACAACTAACAGTGATATTTAATTAATACAATATGGCTTGACGCGATAAAATATGTAAAATAACATGAATGACAATTTGATATAATAATAAACGGAAGAATTTTATTATTTCAATCTGGAGCAGGAACGAGGGATTTTGTAAATTATTATTCAATGACCAATAACACGTAATAATTTGATTTAGTGATTAATGGATTTGACGTAAATGTCGAGAATTACAGCATTAAAAGTATATATTCCGTATCTCGTTTTCGAATAGATAATACCCATACACCGTAACTCTGAATAAACAGTCGAGTGATTGAAACTCATTAAACCATTGCACAGCCAATCGTAGTTTCAATTCGTTCCAAGGGGAAAAGTTTTAATAGTCTTAATTGGGACGTTCCAATCACCCTAAAACACACTACAACACACACTATAATACACCCCACTATATTTATATATTCAAATTTCTATGCACTCAAAGTTACTATTCAATCTAAATTTAGTTTGCAATATTATCTGATTTAATTGTTTTATTCTTCTTTTATGTACATCTCGAATAATAGATTATTTCGTCTTTCAATTCACCAAATTCTTTTCTACTATTTTAAATTCTTAACAATTATTTTTTCAGAAAAAGTCAATGTAGCTTTTAAGTTTTTCATACTTTGGCTTAAAATATATTTAACACTGTGAGCTTCTTACTTTATATTCATTTATATAATGTAATCGTTTTAACATATAACGAATATTTTTGAAAGTAAGTAAAGTTTGGGAAAAAATGATATGACAAAAACAGAGCTTCAGTTGTTAAACAGTAAAGTAAAACTTTTTATCCTTTGAGTTCGAACAGGTTTGTTTTTGTACAGATTACCTTACCCGAAGAAAACTTTCAATGCTCATACACATAAACACAAAACACAAATATCCTGTAAAATAATATATGTTTTGTAGTTGACAGATACCTTTGTTATTCAGAAAAATACAAAAGTCACAAACTGTAATAAGTTTTGTTCCATCACTTTTTTTGAGGAAAAAATAAAATTGATCGACTTTCAGAGTTTGGCAATTAACAAAATTATTGTTCAAAAAATAATTAAACAACAAGCCTAGATACTATTGAATGACATAGAATCTGACTATGGATTATATGTTTATGATTATTTATTTGAAAATATATACATTTCCCGTGTCATACATCGTAATATATAAATGTCAAATGGATCATCTAGAATGATATGGAAATTTCCAATGGGAATAGATGTTTCATATATAAAATTTAAGCTTGATATGTTCAACTTTTTTCCAAGGAATAAAAAAGGACATCGAAATATATTTCAAGAAAAGTCAAACATACATTTTATAAATATGTAAAAACTTTTGGTTTATAACTCTTCGGTATGATCGTAATACATTTATATATCGGAAAATTTTAAATTAAAAACATTTATAATAATAATTCAGTTGTCTAGCATCAAACATATTATTGTTGAGGATGGTAGATGACTGATGACTTAAAATAAAAGTTGGAATGAGTGGATCGGGTGGAGCGACAGCTGTTGTAATAACATCTTGAGTTAAGCGAAAAGAATTAAAGGATGAGAAGAAGCATCTCAGCCTCGGTAAAGTATAAAGAAGCCGAAGAAGAAGAAAAATCTGGAGAAGTAAACTCGAAAAAACAAAAAAACCCGAAAGAAATAAGTATACGGTTGCTGGGACGAGAAGAGGAGCAAGAAAATGAGATAACTCCGTCCAGTATTGGACTCTAGCTGAACTAGTCTCGGTTTGCCATGATGCCTTGATGCTTTGATGCCATCATCGGCATTCCGCGAAGGGAGAGTCGTGTGTAGTGTACGCTTAAGCTTTTCAGACCCGAGACTTCTGGGTTCTGGAAAGAAACTTGCTGCGGCTTCAATGTCCTTTTTCAATAGTTACTCAACAGCAGCAGCCGCTTCGCCAATCTACTTTAATACTCTGGATATGTATTCTACACGAATATGTTTATGTGTTGTGAGGCAAAGGATCAACACACACACTTGGACATCAAAGTGGTGACATGCGTTATTGCGCTGTGTCGTCCGTTGTAGTTGTATATAGTATAACATTACATTATATACCAGCGATCCAACTTCTGGGATGGTTGGAGCATTCGCGTGTCTTGGATCCATTACAAAATTATTGTCGCTGGGTGATGGCGATGGTGCTGCTGTCCGGCTGAAAACTTTTCCAAGGGATTGCCATTCCCTGGTCGTCTCTTTCCGTTCTGCAACACTAAATACTTACTGGACGACGCGTGACCAAGGCCATCTCCATTTATTGTCCGATAATGCATCACAGGACAAGAAAGACCTACATAAATAAATAAATAAATAAATAAATAAATAAATAAATAAATAAATGCATGTCCTTTATTTTATACCTCAATAGCTTGACAATTATTCTTATGAATAAATACCTCAGTATTTATTTTTTATTTAGCCGTTCATTATCCTTTATATTATAAATTACCGATAATGACTTTTACTTTTTTAATGCCCAGTTAAACAAAGGTGTCTTTCATTCTTTCATTGTCACTTAATTTACCTACGCAGGATAAAAAAGATTAAATTGTCAAGAATAGAAGTTGAAATGAGCTACCCAGACGGAGATTAAGAATAAGGATGCAAAGGAGCGAGAGCAGGAGCAGGAGCAGTGTGATTGCGTGTTTTGTTACAATAGAACCAACCCGGGCGTGTAATGCGATTCGAAGCGGAACGGAACAGTGAGTTGGACACACGGGCCTGCACTCTTGACGTTCCGTAAAATTGCCGCGGGCACTTTCAGCAAACGTAAATTCTTTTACGCTCGGTGAGCATCGTAAGACACTCATAGATCCTCTTATTTCATTGTTTTTTGATTTTATTTCATGTTTTTTTTTTTTTTTTTTAAAAGGTACTTACTGCGTTACTGTCATTACACTATTTAGGTGGTTGTTGTTTTTGTCGAAGAAACGAAATAAATTCAAAGATTACTTTAAAAACCCGAGAAAGAAGAAATGAGTAGCGAGTTGTGAGTTGCGAATTGCGAATTGCGAATTGCGAGTACTGAGGAACGAAAGGATGATTTAACATCGCTGTACTTTAAGATATTATTATGAGGGGACAAACCGAGTAAAGAGAGAAATTGAGTGCTCAGCGATGACTACTTTGGGGTATAACGTCATAGCAGAACCAGAAGCAAAACTAGAAGCAGTAGCAGTACCAGCAATAATGTCACCGTCAGCATTTTTACTCTTTCACATTGTCTGGCCCGCGGGAAAATGCTGCTGCTGGTGGTATGATTCGCTTCGTCGTCCTCTATGCCTCGTTATATTGCCGACGAGTGGAAAATCGCGGGTTCTTTCAATTCAATCGTCAGTTTCTCTTTCTCGTCACCGCGTAATTGCCGTCGAATGTCCCTCATTCTGACATTATTTCTTCTTTTTTTATTATACTTTTTTTTTTTTTTTTTTTTTTTTTTTTTAACGATCTATCATCACGTCACGATTCAACTCGTTTCAAGTAACTTCCAATTGCTACTCTTAATTGCTCAAATCATCCCTCATTTCTTCTTCCTTAATTTCCTTTTACAGCTTTCTATTTATTTGTTCTTTTTAAATTATTAATTGTTAATTATTAATAATTTCTCTTACTTTTCATTGTTTAATAATTAATGTTGAGAGCTTTATCCTATTATACACATGTAGAAGTCTAGAACAGATCAATTATTTTACCAAGAGCTGGCTCACAAGAGTTTCAAGAGCTTTAGAGCTTTTCAGTCTTAGATCTACCATTGTTTTTCTCTTTTTACTCCTTTTATTTTTGTTTCATTTATTTCTATTAGTAACATTTTAATATTTTTTAAATAAATTAATTAATTATCTTTTATAAGATTAATTTTAATAGTAGAAATTTATGATTGCCAGATTAGGATGAGTAGCCGTATTAAACATTCCAAAATGATGTCTGGTAAATAGTTAATACGGTCTAATCTTTTAAAATCAGCTTAAAAGTATACAACCACTCGGTATAATATTAGTAGTCTTCTTTCGTCAGCTTAAAACAACTTTCTTAATTTCTTCTTATCCTTTTGCAAACAGCCATCAGAGAAGTAAAAGGATTATAAATTAAGTTGTATAGAGTTTTTATTTTAAACCATACCAAAGAACATCAGTGAACTGAACATACATGTATATGTATATATATATATATATAAATAAACAAGAGTAAATCGGAATATTCATAGGACAGAAGTTTAGTGGAGAACATCGGTACTTAATTCTTGGCATACACGCATTGATCTTGTAAATAAACACGCGTTGTCGCCGTGATCCGTGATACACCAGACAATGCGACAAGAGAGAGGTATTACAAGGACAAGGTATTGTTGCAAACAACAGCCATCATTATATATACATATATATATATAGCTTGCAATCCAACAAACGCGACGAACATTTCCACCAGCACGAAGAAATCGATCGAACCGTCAACGACCTGTTCACTGGAGCGTGTCTATGATCGGGTTGAGAGACGCGGCTAAATTACACACATATACAGAGTACATAGATATATATATATATATAAACACTAGTCCGCAGTAAGTTAATGTTGCGGACTCAAATACCGGTCCGTTTCCTACACGTATATATTACAGCAATTTTAAGTAGTATTAGTCAGGAGCGGGCTGCCAAGAAGAAGAAGAAGAAGAAGAAGATAGAAGATGGAAGATTGAAGAAAGATCTGGCGGTTAGGTAGTGGTTAGATGGTGCTGATGCCCCTGGCTTCCGTGTAGCCTACACCTATACATCCACGCACTTGCACGGTAGTATTGTAATCCAGGTTGGATAGAGAGAATCATCAACATCATCTGGGGTCCAGTTTCACAAGTAAAAGGAACGAGAATGAGAATTGGAGTGGGAAAGGAACAAGTGCTGCAAATCGAAGAAATAAAGTATTGCGACATAGACATCTAGCGGTTGGTGGTGGTGGTGGTGGTGGTGGTGGTGGTGGTGGTGGTGGTGGTGGTAGTGGTGGTAGCCGAGTTGCCAGGATAAGAATAAGAAGAATAAGAAGATGAAAAGAAGAGGTCGATGGGGCTTAAGATCCCCCAGGGCTCCAGGCTCGAGAGTTGTTTTCTTGGGTAGAGAGCGTTCCTCTTGCTCGGGTGGCTCCGCGGAGCTTCGGGCGAGCTCGGGCACGCGAGGACCACGCGCATCAAGGTCGCGGACGTCTACCTTTACTTGGATGCTCACCAGCTAGTGAATGCATTGCGCGTGGCCAGGATAACCCAACGTTTGTCTGTGTGTTGGCGATGCTGATGCTGATGTTGCTGTTGCTGTATGTTGTTGTGTGGGGATACTGGTACGGGTACGCTTCCTATCCAAAGAAACAAACACAATATTATATAGGAGTTCACACGATAGATATCTGACCGCTTAGCTTGCGGAACCGGCTGACTAGTTTCAGCCCAGCTCTACCACTCTGCTCAATCGTTAGTGTCTGCGTCTATCAAGTGGCAAAGAGAACAAGAGAAAAGCTTTGGATCTTTCTCCTCGTATCCACTCTCCGCTGGATTATAATAGCCCTCAAGGTGCTTTCGGTCCAGAACTAATCGTCGAAATAAACTCGACAGTATATGTACACGTATACAGTGTGTAGCTCTTTGTTTTTTATCTTTCTCTCGGTATAATATACAGACACTGGTTATATTGGAGTCTGAGCAGCCACCTGCTCATCGGACATGATGAGGTCGATGCTTTGCTCCCAGCTCCCAGCTCCCAGCTCCCAGCTCCCAGCTTCAGCCTCCGCTACTCTCTTATTCTCTTTGTACAATAAAAACAATAATGATAATGATATACATATATATCTGATGATATACATGTGTGTGTATGTACGTTCGCCAGATGATGTATACGGTTGAACAAATACTTGTTATCGGGGGAATACATGAGGAACTGGTAGCGCACGTCACGTTATTTGGGGAAAATTAGACCGCCGAGTTGATTGTGAGATTGCACAATTGTGTTCAGCTCGTTGAGGTGGAATTGGACTGTCGACAGTTAATAAACCTCTCTACGAGAGCTAAAGTCCATTCTCATATATGTTTATCTTTTCATCATAATCAAATATTATATTACTTTCTTTATTTTATTATATAATCCATCGATTTGATAATAAATTATAGAGATACCTTTTATTTTGAATATGCTTTATTTAAAAAATATAATAAAAATCAACATTTATTAGTTTTTTTTTTAATCATAAATCAAATGAATACAGATTTATTTGAATAAAGTTAAAATTACTTTGATAAACTCAATCAATTCTTTAAATTAAGCGAAAAAATATATTCTCAATAATTATCAAGAATATAAATGTTTTTAATAGTATTATTTTTTGCTCGAGTGTAGTACTAAGTACTGCTCGATTTGGCACATCTCTGAGTTAATAACAATCCAGGAAAATGTTGAGTCGGTTGACGAACTATGCCTAATGCCTAATACCAGTTGAGCAGTTAACCAGTGGCTGAGGTTGCTCGACAACCAACTTCCTTTCTTAGCTAGTGAAATCCGGTTTAGTTGTGGACTGCAACAAACATCTTTAACGTATTTCTTGCTGGTATGTCGATTACAAACTGCTCGTTCAAAACCCCACCTATTATCCCGTATCGATATATAATATATATTTGTGTTTAATTAAGATCATTAAAGTAATTTTACTTGATAAATAAAAATAACAAATTCTTTCAAGCGAAATAGTTTGTTTTTGTCGAATAATAGCATCAACTTTTTTTTTAAAACCAACAAATATAATTGTTTTTACTAATTTAGTTTAGTCTGAAGGATTTATTTTGGGAAATAAAATATCTAAATAAGCAAAAAAAGTTATAAGAGCCACCACAACATGGGTTTTGAAAGTCTCATATGTCATTGTCATATGTTAACGCGGCAGAGTACGTGTGTTCATGTTCACGTTCATGTTCATGTTCATGAGGAAAGAAGAGACGACGTATGTTTGTGAGTAAAGGAGCAAGAGAATCAGAATGAGATAACTAAAGAGAGAGGGAGGTATAAAAGTAAAGAGACATTGCAGTGAACATACCTGGTGACTGGTCCCCTGAGATTTTAATGGATTTCGAAGGTACTCGAGAGGAATTAAATGTCAAGCGTAGTTGAAAAGAGGGTGGTTGAGGGTTGGGAGCTACTTCAAACCATGGAGGCATACGCCAAGACAAAGAAATACAACCTTATTCTGTATTGTGTATATATATAAATGTATATGAAATAAAATAGACGATAGAGAATTTGTACAGACACTTGTACTTCCGAGTGTCGATGTGCTGGTGTGAACTAGAGAACTAGACTCGCAACAGCTTGCCCATAGTTCACCGGGCTACCCCTTCAACAACTTCCCGTGAATTTTAATGCGGTTACTATTTCGCGGCAACCTAATACGCACATTTATCTCTCTATTTTATAATTATTATTATTACTATTTCTGTCAAGTTTATTCAATTATTTATCTTTAAATATTGTTAAACATTAATTCAACGGCTGTTTAATTAAATTATCCGGAACAAAAGAATAACTTTTAAAAGTTAGAGAGAGGAAAATCACAGGAAGCTTAACAGCTCGAATAACTCCGAGCTTCATAATTTTATTAATTTTTTATACATTCCTCGGTTTTATGAATTTAACAACTGTAAATTTAAATTTAAATAAGCGATCCTTGAATTATAAAGCGACCAGCTATTGCATAATAATATTATTACATTAATTATTTGTGAGCGATGTCTCAAGGTCTGACTTTCTCCTGGACTTTCTACTCGACTGCATGAGATCAATTTTTTATCATGCACCACCGTGTCTTTAAATAGTAAATCAACAATATTCGATCGATAATCATTGATAGAGTAAAGCGGTTAAGGTTAAATTAATAAATTGTTAACCGAGAATCTGTCTGGAGTAGTTAAAAATAGTTAGAGTTGTAACTTTTGCTGGCAGTTGAGTGAATTCATGCAGAGTTTCTGTTCAATCCAGGATTTAGATTATCCGATTTTAATTTGGGTTCAAGAGTATATGCGGATTTATTCGGTTGTACGTCACTCACTGGGTTTCGGGCTGGTGTAAGTGTAATAGAGAGCAGAGACCGGGTTGCTACCGTAAGCTGAGTGAATAAGAGAGAACAAACGAGCCCTCGGGCTGGGCAGGTTGTAGCTGTAATATAATACAGCAGCAACAGCCTCTGTACCTTCTATCCTCTCTTGCCTGCCTATGTAATATGTAACATCTAATGTGTGGATGTATCTGTTGGTAGCTTCTCCCATTACCATTACCATTACATCTTCAATGATATTTTTACGTAAAGTTCTCGAGAGCGCCACGCCAACACCACTATCCAGGTAGAGAAGCTGCGCTGATGGGTATTAAAGTATAAGAACGCTCTACACCTTTACTACCAAGGCTCTCAACACACTTACACTTATACTTACACTAACACACACATTGAGAACTAAAAACACCAAGAGTTGAGGATATATTATTAAAAAAAGAACGACAGGAAGCATATCCAAGTGTACCCTTTGTTCTCGTTTAAAGAAATTAATGGCCGGTTTTCCTGAAACCCTCGAGGATCTCTCAGACTACAACAACTTTTAATTGAACCGAAGCCGTATTGGATTAATAATATTGTAAATATATAGAAAATAAATTCGGTTGAAAAGTGAGAGGATTTAAAGTGATTAAACACAATTGAAGAAATATAAAAATGAAATACGTCATAGGGATGATATATATATATGAATTATAATGGTGCGGTTGTTTGAAAGATGAGCAAGCAAACGTTTATTTAAAAGATATTATCTTTGGTATGGTATATACTCGTAAAATGTACAAGAGGGCTCACTAGCACGTAAAATTGTGCATAAAAAGGGATAGGAGGTTCCGTACTGGGAATACCACCACATATATACATAGACACTCAAAAGTGTTTGCTCGCAAAAACATGATTTGGTGATAGGATCTAATCGGTAGGCGGCGATCTCAAGGGGAATGAGCATACAGAAATCCTCTATAGAATATCAGTCTTTTTCATACTATCTCTCTTTCTATGTATTTGCTCTACTCTTTTTCACCTTACATTTACGTCATACCTATCACACTATTTAGGGCTACTTCTAATATTTAATATATATATTTCGCTAGAAAATTAAATCTATTCTATATGTATTACAAAATCGTGATTTTCAATATAAAAGTTTAATTGAATTTTGCTCTCTTTTTCTGGGAATTACTTTTTTTTTCCTTTGTGATTAAATTAAATTTATACTTTTAGTTAATAAAAAAAATCTTTCCATCAAACATTTACTCAGCATTTAATTTTTAATATTCAAGTGCCTTTAATATATAAATAAATATGTATTAAATTTTAATTTAATAATATAATTATAAAAGTAAATAATAAACAAAAGTAGGGAGTATACTTTTAAAAGTAAAAAATAAATAATAATGAGGAGTTTGAGGCCAGAGTAAAACTGGATACCGAAGGACGATCTTCTCGAGTTACCCCACCTGAAACTCGTCGTTGCCCGGTTAGACGGTCATGTTATTATTAAGTAAATAACACATTGACGCAGCCGATATCTGATAGAGAGAATTAACAAGAGAAGGAAACAAATAAAGATACAAAATCAGTAAGAGCAGAGTGAGCCTCTAGTCTGCCTATTCGATTCTCGGACCAACTGAACCTGTTATGTTCAAGTTTGAGTTTGGACTGGGGTTCAGGTTTTCGGTTTGGTCGCCCGATAAACGAAATAAAGAGAAACCGCAAGAATTGTCAAGAGCAGGCAGCAACTCTCAGTGAGCTGACCACAGTCTAAAAAATAAAAAAAAAATAGTTATATTTAACAGTCCCGGGGGAATTTTAGTGGCTACTATATATTTTTTACAGTGATTTTAATGATCAAAGCGCCATCGAGGAGACTTTAGCTCTACACACCTCTGAAGCTCTTGGAAGTGAGGCAGCACAAAAGATTGTCAGGATCAGACTCGATGCAGGTCTTTCAGGTATTGGTTTACCTGTTGTGTGGTTGGTTGGTTGGTTGGTTAAGAGAGTGTGTGTGAGCTGAGAGTTACTTGAACTGACTTCTATAAATATCGTCGCTCATTATTTTGTTGCGTACGCCGCTGGCACCTGTCGTGTGGCTTCAGGTAGAGCGTATGTACTCTGAGCCCCCCAATAAGAGGGAGCAAGAGATCAAATGATCAAGAGAGAGATGAGTTTAACTGGAAGAGCAGCACTAAATAGAGTATGGAAGCTGGATTGAGGTTTCGAGACTGAGAAAGACACCACCAAAGGATCACGGATGTACCACAACAATAATAATAATAATAATAACAACAAAGGACAGAAGATATGTTGCGGATAGGAAGAGAGAAGACAAGTCAGGTTACCTACCGCCCGCGTTAGTGTTAGCGTTCGCGTTCGCATTTACGTTTACGTTCGCGTTCCCTCCTCCGGGAGGGGATAACTCAGAGGAAATACAGACTCCCATAGGAGGGACGGCTGCTGGTTGCCTACCTAACCGGTCCAGGAATCCGGGGCCACGCTTACGAGCCAGTGACTCCCAACTTACTTTGTTCCCTCGTTTTCTTTCTTGTTCTACACTCCAATGTCACACTGTCATCTCTGATCATTACAAGTTATTACCACTATCAATTTTATTTTAGGAAAATATTTTAATTTTTATTTTTTATTTATCAAAATCTTTTAATTTATTTCTGGTATTAAAAGCATGTAATATCCACAAAAATCAAGTTAAGAGATAACGCGCATTAGCTAATAAATAATGGATAATTTCGGAAAAATAAAATTATTTCGTAAAATATTAAATTATTTTAATAAAATAATTTTCCACAATATTTTTTATTGGTAATAATATTAAATTAGTAAAAAGAGATATAAATATTTTTATTGGCGATTAAAAATTTATTATACATAGAACTAGGTACCATTAAAGTTCTTTTATCTTTCGCAAAAGCTCTTGAAACAAAAAGAAAGGGTAGATTTTTCTGTAATGAATTTAAAAGTTTATTTCTTTTTTAAATAATGAAGAATAAAAGGAATTGTTGGTGGGATGAAGAAGATTTTTATACTGGAACGAGAAGCTGAAGCCGAGCCGAATGAATTGGTACCCGCAGAATAAGAGTCTGATAATTACTTCTATAGAGTACAGTCGAGAACAAGAGGAAAATGAGAGCAAGAAAAGCCGGGGATGAATTCGAGTGACACAATTAATTTAATGCTGGTTCAATTTTAAACAAGTTTGCCCCCTGTAATTATCACTTTAGCCGAACTCTCTTTTTTTAATATTTATTCACTACTTTTTTTTCCTGTGAGCTTTAATTTTTATCTGCCTATTGTAACTTTAGACATCCCTCAACACCTTTTCAGAAAATTCTCAACAGCTGTGTGCCGAATAGAAATTTAGAGATTTTTTTTTTTTTTTGTTTTTTCCTTTTGTCAATTTTGTATACAGTGGATGTACTCGATAATGCCATAAAACTTACTATTGATAGATACAGACTCTCGGCGTTTATTGTCTAACTCCTTGGGCATTGTCTTTTCGATACGAGCTTGTGAAATAAAGTTCACTGTTATATTTATCGATGTATATATGTATATACATATATAAACCCTCAATAAAACTCGGTCAATATCCTACGAACAAAAACAATGTCTTTTCTCTCAAATGTTTTCGATAACAAAAAAAAGTTTTTTGATTTACCATCATTGTCTTTAAATGTCATTTATATAGATATATATATATATATATATACTTTATATATTTTATATTTTAATAGCTAAAGTTTCCTATCAGAGTACTTTGGTACTTATAGATAATACTGTTTCTCGAGTTTAATTTCGTTTTTCATCTATATAAATATAATACTTTCCAAAATTAACTAAAGTTTTTTTACTTTTATTTTTTTAGCAAACAACTTTTTGACCTTTAAAAACTCGTTAAAAATGTTATTTTTGGTAAAATAATTCATTTTTTTCATCAATAAGTTAATTATAATTTAATAAAAATTAAACTAATAAAATTTACAAGATACTGTGGATTGAATATAATTAAATTTACTATATTTAGCTTTTAAATTAAATCTAAATTTTACTTGTGTAATATTCATGACTAACTGAAACAAAATTCTCAAAAGTTTAAGTTTACCAGATGAATTTTCCCAACCACAATGGCTGTTTAAGTTAAAAGTAAAACTAACTGACAAGTTATACATACTTATTATTTATTATGTATCTTGCAGTATAACAATTTCTTAAACTTTTGAAATTAATAAAAAAAAATAAAATAAAATAAACTCTTTTGTGTAGAATAGAAATCTAATTTCTGGCGGGTAATTTTTTTCCGAGATTTCTATTTTAGTGTATAGAGTAGTAGCTCAGTTACGAGGAAAAGAAAAAATAAGGTAATCAAACGTTAACACCGTGAGCTTTGTTGATTTGATGTATCGATTGCAGTAATATATGTTTGCATGATAAAAGGAAATAAAATAAAAATAAAAATAAATTTGCGTACAAAGTAAAGTAAAAATTTTAGCGTAAATGGAAGAGTACTGGAACATAAATAAAATATAAAATTAAAAATATATTGTATTATATAAATTTATTAAGTTTTATGTATATACTGTGTGTGTGTGTGTGTGTGTATTTAAAAGTTAAAAGTTAACTGTTATTATTTGTATAGAAATCTCTTAACAGCATGGGCGGTACAGACAACACCTGTCTGAATCTCGGGTAATACGAGGCCATGAAAAAGAGAATAAAAAAGAATAAAGCCCTACGAATTATTCGCACTCTTTCTTTGAATTGCAATGACGATAAATGGGGTGGATACCAGCATAACCGGTTAGGTTATTCTCTTCTGCTTTTATTTATCCAATCTTCATTTTTCCTCTCTTTCTCTACGTATACATCTATATACCTATATAATGTATTTCAACATAAGATACAGCCTCTTGCTGGCGTAGCGTTGCTCTTGAACGACCTTTCTGAGTAGATGATAAAAGTGGGGAATATTATCAAGTACGTAAGCCCCTTGTACACCTGGCTTTGTGTCGTTTTACAAATATATATATATATATATATGTACTCATACTTTAATACCGCCTTTTAATTTCATAATAAATAATAAATTCATAAATATAGCAAATCATTTTTTTAAAAATTATTTTTCGTAAATATCGTATTACGTAATGTCTATGCTGTATTACATTATGTTGTATGTTATTTTTATTTTTAATTCTTTTTCCACGAAACTATTTGCACTCTGTTTACTCAACAAATATTTTTAATGCATGACTCACGCATATTTCATTTTCTACTTTCTCTGAAAAAATAACCCTACACACGTATTTATTATTTTCTTTTAACACGACAAAAAAAAAAAATTTTCTTTCGGTTTATTATTTAACCACATTACTAAAAAATATTTTAAAGGTATTAACTAACCAAAAAATTCATATTTAACTAATCTTCGAAATAATTTTATAGATATCAACTAAAAAAAAATTAACAATAAATATTTAATCACCCAGACATTACGTTTTCGTTGAAAGTATAAAACTTAATTAGATCGGTGTCTATCTTACCCATATGCATGCATGCATTATAAATCCACGGAAGTGAATAACTTCACTTTGATTTTGATTTAATTTCTTCAATATACCGCGATTTGTCTTCAGGTAAATTTAATTCTAATTTATTGGATTCATCGCTGCTTTTAATGAGATCATCGAGTAACGAGGCGTCTTCTATGGAAGATGACTCTGAAGATACTAAAATAAAATTAATATTTTATTGATTCAATTCAATATTTATTTATTGATTGTTTTTTATAAAGATTGGTTAATATTTACAGTCAGTGCTATTTTTGTGGGTGCTCTTTTCAATTTGACCTTTTTCATAACTAAACTGTTCATCTTGGAGATCTTCTTCATATGTAAAATGCAAGTACGACAGTATAAATATAAGCGATATAAAGAATAAGTTGGTCGTGATTCCGATTATGGCTGTCAATATTGGCCAATGGAACATTAGATATCTCAATCCGTATAAATGAGCATGGATTTCAATAGTAGCTGAGTAAAATTCAATGAATTTTGATTGTATTTCAATAGAAATTGACGTAACTGGATGATTCTGTATTAAAGATTCAAACATCAGTTAATAATAGATGTTTCAACAAATTTATAATGTATTCAATGAGTAGTAATTTTAGAAAACTCAGTTCTGTTTTTTTGAATCTCGCGAAAAGAATTTTTAAATTGATTGACGGCGCAAAGTTATATAAAATAAACTTACTTGGTCTTCTTCAAAATTCCGATACAATTCCAACATAATGTTTTGTTTTTCTTCGCGAGCGCCAAAAATTAGCATTGGCGAAAATGCCAGTGTCGTAAGATAATGGAGTAATGTACTTCGATAGTGTAACATCGTAGGTCTACAAGACTTATCAACGATACCGTGATTGTGAGTATGTAGGCTTGAGCACACCATAAACATTCCTAAATAAATAAATAAATAAATTTATTTGATTTTAAAAAAAATTTCTCTTTAATTTAGATTTTCTTTTACCTAATTCTTTATTCGTTGTTGATTCTGGCATTTCTAAGTATAAATTTATTTTATATGGCTGGCCAACCATCAAAAATTGCTGTTTTTTTGTAAATCGTACAAATGCTGACGGCCATCCGCATGGTCCTTTTAATTTTTCACATGAACTGATAAAAAATTTAATTTATTTTACTATAAAAAAAATTTTTAAATTATTTAAAACTAATTGATAAATTTACGCTTGGTTAAAATTTAATAATGAGTTATAATTAAATGAACCAAATGTTTAGTGCAATTAAACATCAATTTAATATTTGTAATGAAATAAGAGTAATTTTAATACCGCATTTTAATAATTAAAATACTTAAAAGATCCAATTGTTTTATATTAACTTAAATTAGCAGAAATAATTAACATGTAGGAATTTAAAAAAAAATTTTTCGAACAAATTTTTTTGTTAAATAAAATTAAAAAATTGTCAAGTGACTGTTAACTTTAATAATATTAACAATTAAATTAAAATTGTAATGATGTTTCTAATAATAAATGTAGCCAATAGAATAATAGTAATCATTGTTATGGTAACTGTTGCTACAGAATCCATGATTACCATGATAATTTCTATAAAGATGCAGAGAACATTAATACTCACTCAAATTCAAAGTGAACAGGACGTATGTGTTGCATATTTGGCATGTATGCATAGTAAAATGCTGTATAAAGAAATATTGATATCCAAACAGCGACTACTGAGCCTATAAATATAAATCCACTGCGAAAAAATATTGATTGTACACCTTTCACAGTTTGTTGTTTTGCATTGAATAATTTTTCAAATGCCGCTTTAATTGTCTTTGAAAAAAACATTTTTTTTCTTTTTACTGAAACTCTATCTGTTATTTATAAAATTTCAACTGAATCTTCAAGTCGATAAGATATTGGATTCAGTTATATATTATCTGTCTTTGCTTATTTGACATGGATATATATATAAATTACACAGCATAACATAACCTTTGAACGACTTGAGATTTTAAAAACAAAATCATTATCCCTTAGGTACATAAACTCGCCACATTCTGTCGCGCGGCAGCACCTGCTTCGGTCTCTAGTTTTTATAAAACTTATCAGCTAAATTAATCCAAGTATATAAATTAAGATTACTCTATTTATATAAAAGGTATATCTTAAATTTATTACATACTAAATCAAGTCACATAGATGGAACAATGTTAATTGATACTGATTAAAAGAAAAAAAAAAAAAAAAAAAAAAAAATTATTTTCCTTTACGATGTTCAAGTCGTGGACGTCCTTTTTTAGCAGCAGGTTTATCTTTTCCTTTATTTAATAATGGATGTGTTTCTGAAAATAGATTATTGATATTGTCAATTAGTATATGGCTATGAATAAAAATATTTAAAAATAATTTCCGGTGGTTAAAAACAGAAAATCAATAGCAAAAAAAAAATCTATAATAATTATTATTGATTATTAAATTTTCATTAAAATTTTTTATCAATTAAATATTATTACTTTGTAATATTTAAATCAATTAAACTTTCCGTATTTCAATCAATAATTAATTACTTTAATAAAATTATATTACTATTCAAAATGATATGTCGGATATTTTTAACATTTGCAAATCTAATTAATAAATGTCAATGAATGTCCATTAAATTTATTAAATTTATTAAATTCATCACATGTGTGATTTATATGCAATACTAATGAATAAAAAGTTGAATAAAATAGATGATAAATGATTAAGTGAAAAAGTTACCGTTCTCAGGTGGATTCTGCAAATGAATATCATGGGATCGATATTTTTTGTTGGGTGGTTCTTGTGCAGCAGCTTGATCTTCTGGTTCTTCAACCTCGGGGGCTATCGGCAAATATTGCAATGTACCAATATCTTCAGTTTCTTCATCGGAGCTGCAAAAAGCCGCGACTCTGTCAATAGCTGCGACGTCAACTTCGATTTCTTCATCCTGAGCCTCTTCGCCCTGTACGACAGATTTATCTTCATCACTCAAGTCAAATTCGCTTTCTCTCTCCTCGTACTCGACGTTCTCGTCCAATTCCTTGAAATCTGGGGCGAACGCGGACCAATTTTCAACTTGATTCTGTGCCCAAATAGACACCACTCCGGAGGATATTGATGCTATTATAGGTCTCACTGGATGCCACTAAAAGTTTTATACACCATTATATTTAATTTCATTAATTGTTAAAATAATATTCAATATGCAATATAACTCACCACAACATCCAGCAAAAGCTCTCCTTTAGTTCCGTGCAATATTTTAACTAAATTACCGATACTTTTTTCCCAAATATAAAGTGCATGTTGTCTAGCAGAGCCAGCGCAAACGTACTCGCCGTCGCCTGAAAAGCAGCATTTTTTCCACATTGTTTTGTTAACCAAATCCTGCAATTTTTGTATCGGCTCCGGCTCCCCGTCCTTCCCACAAGCAAGTATCTCCGTGCTGTCGTATACACGTATCACTCGGTCGGAAGTATTGACAAGAAAGCATGACCCACGGCGCGCAAATTCAATACTCTTAACCGCGGTGTTGCTAGCAGTACCCTGAGATATTTTATAAGAAGCTTTTATAGTTAATGTCTCGGAATCAAGAACGAGAATTCTGCCACGGGCGTTTCCTGTGTACACAAAACTTCCTCGTCTATCAAAAGACGCGACGATATTTAAATCACTCTGAAATTAGAATATTATAAATATTTCATTTATATTTTATGAAAAGCAAACAATTATAATGGTTTTAAGTTGTAATATAATATTTACAAACAAATTTAAATAAACTTTTTAAAATATTAATTATTTAATAGACTTACATCTTCATCTAGGGGAATAACACGATGTGTACCTTCAACATCCACCATTACAGCAGCATGTCGCATCGGACAGACCAAAAATTTATTTGAATTTCTCGGGTGAAATTGTACTTTTAATATCGGTGATGGAAAACGGTATTTTTGATCGCATTCTCCTGATAATACATCCCATATACAAACATTGTTGTCTGTCGATGCACTCAGCAATTTGTGTCCGTTTCTTGACCAACTATTTAAAAAATATTTATGAAAATTCATTTAGCAGATATTGGATCATTTTTCAGTTTTTTTTTTTTGTAAACAAATTGTGATAAAAAAATAAGAAAAATAAAATTGACATGTAGAAATTTTAAAAAATAAAAAATGCAATTTTTTCGAACAAATTTATTTTATTATTATAATATATTTTTATATTTACCTGAGTGAACAAACAGGATGTACATGAGCGCTTATTATTTTGGCAATTCCGCGAGTTAAAAAATCCCATATTACTATTCTACCATCATTACAGCCTACGGCTAACAATGTACCTCTTTTGTTGAATGTACACGTTACTGCCAGCGAAATACAATCAAGCGTTCCATCAAATTCCTATTAAAAAAAAAAAAACAAATTAATAAAAAATTTACACTTTAAAATAATAATATTATTATTTTATAAACTTACCTCTGGATAATTTTGTCCAAATGATTCTAATAAAATATACAAATAAATAAATCAGAATAATATAAATAAAATTTATTGATAATTTAATACTTACCCAAAAGCTCTAAATTCATATTAAATGTTTATGATATTTTAAATTAAATTCTATTGTTTATTTATAAAAGTGTCTGACAGGTTAAATCTTTATCTATATATTTATATATTGTGTTGCAAAAATAACTTGTGAAGTAGCCGTTAGAGGGAGTAGTTCCGCAGTTGCCCGCAAGGTGTCACCGCGATACTGCCGTCCAGCGGTTATTGCGTCGTAGGTCACAGTGTACTCTTGAGTTAAAATTTACTGAGTTGGGATCGCAAGGACGTTCATTTTATCTATTGTTAGTAAGTAATAAATAAATTTTATATTATTATATTATGTTTATGACGAATTTCACCTGATATACATAAAAAAATATTATAACTTTTTATACTACTGCTGATACTAAAACAATGGAAAAGATGAAAATTTTTTATTCAAAATATGGTACTGAAGTTAGCTGACAACTGTAATAATAAATATCTACTAAATTAATTACAATAAAAAATTTCGACTAATAATTTTTTTGAATTTTCACAAGTGGAATTTTTTTAATAATAATTTTATTGCTCTAAAATTGAAAAAAAAAAATTTCTAATGTCTATCAACTTCAGTATCATTTCAAAATTCATATATATATGGCTCCCCGCCTTTATTAATCCGCAAAAAGATATTTTTGCCATGAAAAAATATTGCATGAGAAATAAAAGACGGTCACCTATATATACTTATGATGATAAAAATATTTATTTTTAATAGTAGATAGATAGATAGATAGAAAAATTTATTTGATCCTAGAGTTCTAAGCTCCTTCAGGACCATCAACAATACATAAATTTTATCATTTACATGTATACATTTGATACAGTGTTTTTAATACAATTTAAATATTTGATATTAAATTATTAAAAGTAAGAACATATTAATTCTTAAAATAATAACATATTAACAGAGAAATAATAACATTAACATTTATTGTAAGAAGAAGTCATAGCAAGCCTGTTGAAATTGTTCGAAATTGTCAATTAATGTAATTTCGGCCGGTAACGAGTTCCAAACTTTTATACCATGAATTAGGAAAGAGTTTTCATAAATTGCACAATTACTTCTTGGCAGACGTAGATAATCATTCCTGACGTCACCTCTCCTTAGCACAATCGGCAGAAATTCTAAATTCGATTTAAATAATTGACAGTAATTTAACTTAATTTCTTTGTAAAATAAACAAGCTATGAAATAATCTCTTCTAACATCAAGTTTTAACCAGCCTAATTTTTTATAATACGGAGTAGTGTGCTCAAATCTCGAAATTTTAAAAATATATCTTATACATGAGTTTATTTTACGCTGCAATCTATGCTGTAATTTGCCTGAGATGTTTGTATAAGCAGCACAGCAGTAATCGAAGATGGGAAAAATCAAGGTCGTAACCAATTTTATGCGTAACTGTTCATTAAAAATTTCATTATTAATTTTTAGTTGCGCTAGCGTTTTCATCGCACGAATACATACGCTTACAACTTGATTCTCCCACGATAGAGTATTATCAATTATCAAACCCAAGTATTTAACTGATTGTACATATGGAATCACATGATTACTGACAATTATATTTTGGGCACTTTTACAAAAATTACTGCTAACTCTCTGCCTACTTCCTAGTATAATAGCACTAGTTTTTGTAGCATTCAATTTCAAGCAATTTAAATTGCACCAATCAACAATTTTTTCTATCTCATTATTCAACATAGCAACATATTCATTAATTTGCGATGGGCAACATGAAGCATATATAATTAGATCGTCTGCATAAAATAAATATTTACATTTTAACCGTTTCGCAAGATCAGAAATATATAAAGAAAAGAGTAAGGGTCCAAGCACACTACCCTGAGTAATATTATTGCAAGTATTAAATTAAACCCGTTTAAAATAAACTTTGATTATACATTAAAAGTAAAAAGACAAATTGATACGTCGATGAAAATTAAATTAGTCTTTAAATTTCTCCAAATCTATTTAGATAGAAAGCTAGATTTATATTTACTACTCTGTCTAGACATAAGTTTTGTTTAAGAATTATTAACAACAATATTGATGCAATATTTTATGACAATTTATCAAATAATAATAATCTGTCTGTCTGCGGTGAAAAATTGAAAGAGCTGTTTCAATAATAGTGATGAAAATAATAATCATAGAATAAAGCCAAAGTACAATAAACTAATGGTTAGATTATTTTTTTTTTTTTCAATGCAACTTTACAATTGATGGATTTGTTTATCGAGATATTAAATTTATATTTGCACCGGTGTTACTGCATAGCTTTCATATTTTTTTTTAGTTACCAATATTGACAGAGTCAGTCAGAGATTATTGCTCTGTTGTATACTTGGAAGAATATTTTTTTTTTGTTCATTATTTTTATCTTTCATTGTCTATTAAAGACCAATTGTTGAATGTTGAATTTATTTTATTGAAAATGGTTATTGGTTATCTATCCACTAGCTTTATTTCTGATTGTGTATGTCGTCGAGCTCTACTGTTCCGATACTAAATTTGATGAATAATAATTAAAAAGTTAACGAGTGAATAACGAGACAATTTGCCATTGATAATTATTCATAGTGAAATGTCAGAGAAAGAAGTGAGAGCTTTTGAATAATAATAATAGAGGTTAATGTTTTTCTTCTGTCCGTTGGTAGGTATGAAGTATAAAAAGGATAAAAAAAAAAAAAGTATAACGAATTTAAGTTTATGCACGTATATCACACGTCAATGAGTTTCTGGGCTTAAGTAAACAAATTAGTGGAATGAGCCTTTTTAGAATTGTGTTGAAAAAGTAAAAGTACAAGTAAAGGAAAAGGTAGAAAAAGTAAAATAAAAGCATAGCAAGTCAATGAAAGCTAAAAGAAGGTGTGGGATTGAAGCCGTTGCCCTCACTTTAATTCAGTTTTCAAGCTTTCGTTGACTTAGTAGTGTTTGTTTTGCAAGCAAAGAATCGTTGATGAGCATCTGCGAAATCTACTGTACGAGCATGGTTAAAGAAATTTTCAAGAGGTAATACACACTCATTTGTACGTGCTTTTTCTCTTTGATTTGTTAAATTAATTGAATATTTATTCAACGTTGTCTGAATATTTATACAAATTCAAGAATTTTTATCTTACTGAGAAATTAAAATCTCTCAATTATTTAACATTTATTTATTAATAAAAAGGATCTCCGATATAAAATTAATGAGTCTGTATTAATGAAATATTAATTAGTAATATTTTTTCTCAATCTCAAAGCTAAATATTCAATTAATTAAATAAATAATAATATTCGAATTCTCTCAACTTTGATGCAGACGAATAATATATTTACTTTTAATTTTATACTAATGTTGATATTTTGTTAAACGAATTTGATACACAAACAAAATCAGGCATAACATATAACACGTAACACACGGATAAAATAATGCCTAGAATTATTGCCAGAGGTATGAGAAAGCTGTTTACATGTGTAAAAATCATAAAAAAAATAAAATAAAAAAAAACAAATCGATATTTTAATATATTTTAATAAATCTTTCACGGGAACACGGACGTAAATAAGTTATTTACACATTCACGCAGTTAACATTGTTTATAGAGTGGTAAAATGAATTGGAAATGGTAGTAAAAAGTATTCATCCTATTTTGTAACCCTCACCCTTAACTCTGAGCGTGATGCTCGGCATACCATGAATGCGAATGCGAACGCGAATGAGAATGAGTATAGTTTTGTTAACTTTTTATTTTTCACTTTAATATATATGTATAGACAAAGTTAGCTTATTCGGTCTTTCTTGTCTTTCTCATTCAGCTTATACCCAAAGAATAAGAATAGAATAACGCTATCTCGACTGTGAATCCTACTCTGTAGTCAGAACATCAATCATATTTTGTTTCCGGAACTCGAAAAATGCTAAAGGGAATAAGAATGTCTTAAAATAAATAATGTATTAGAATGAGATTAGTTTTCTGAGTCGAGTGTCTATCTGTCTTTCTAAATAATCTCAAACACTTGGTTTAGATAATCATATTGTGAATAACTATTGGTATAATAATAAATTCAGTGGTTATTTCTCGGTTTGCTTCCACGAGGGTTCTCTCCGGCAATATATAAAACCATACAATGACAACATTAACGCTGAGTAAGTAACCAGGAGCTCCAGAGAAAATCTTAATATTATATAGGTTGATGATGATGATGATGATGATGATGATGATGTTGGTGTTGGTAGTGATGCCTCAGGGCTAAGACGTGGCTGGCTCTCATAATGTGCAATGGGTACTTCCCTGGCCTACTCTGCCCTACTCTCAGGGGGTTTATCTTCATTTTACATTCACGGGATTGGAATCTTGCCACGGGGCATACGAGACAATCGTCTTAAGGCATACTTTGTCGTAACAACTACTACTACCATCAGCCAACATAATAATAATACATGAATACGTGTAGTAAAACTAAAAGGGCTTTTAGTGTTGCCGTTCTAACAACCTTCAAGTGCACTAAGTAATAATACAACAATTTTAAGTCATCAGCTATATACTAAATTTATTAATGTAATAATATTTTTTTAGACGCTGGTGTGTATGTGTGTGTGTAATATGTATAATACAAAAGTACGTCCGACAGACGGGCTTGAGTAATTCTGGTGAGGTGTCGAGGCTCGAAAAAATAGGCATAAATCAAAGATAAACCGGTGTAAATATCACCAAGCTTACGTTTAGACAGAAAGGTCGTAAGACCGGGTGAGTAGTCGCGTTCAAAAATAATGGCGACGTCGCCAGGATACTGTCGGGGCTCTCGGGGTTGTCAGGGTATAGGGCTAGATGTTCGAGAGTGTCAGGGGCAAAGGGAAATAATGCTACGGAGGCTTAAGTCTGAGGCTTTCAAGTCGCACCGAGGCCCGGGGGTTCTAACCACCACCACTACCACTAACGCCGTTCGTTTTGCAACACTTGACAATAAAATTTGGACGTTATTTTTTATTACAATTCTTTGTAAATAATTTATTTGTTCTATGTAGGTAGATTGAAGAATGTTTGTTTGGATTGTTTGCTTCTCGGTAAAAGATATCGGTGTAAAAATCTTGGGATTCTTTTTCCATTGTGGATTTAAAAAAGCTCGCTTCAGTGGTAAAATAGTCGCTTTGGGATTCACGACTTTAGCATATCGCCAAGAGGCTGTATTATAAAAGTGATATATAACTGGTAGTAGTAGTATATACTCTACATACCAGATGGAATTTCATTGGGGACTTTAAATTGTTCCGAGACACACGTTTGTAGTATTCTTTATATCTTTATATTAAAATATGAAATGCCTTAAGGGTTATACAGTCATTGTACCCCTAATATACTTAATATTATTTTACAATGCTGAACGAATAAGTATTGTATTATCTATATTCTCTCCGTTACTTTTTTGTATCATTATCATACCACCGATATAGGGTACATAGAATATTTATAGAATAAATTTTAGGAAAAACACTCCTGAGAATTCTCTAATTTTTATAATTTATTGTGAATTAATTTCAAGTTATACGGATAAAATATTGAAAATTGACTTTTTTGAATCTGTAATTCAAAGAACTATGATAAAATTTCATTTTCCGATGAAAAAAAAAAAATAATTCCAGAGGTATGAGAGATTGGCTGAAAAGCATTTTAAAAATCGCATCTGTTTCCGCACGAATTGTATTTTTCTGGGCAAATCCACCGGCCGATCGATCGGTAAATCTGTGGCCGAGCAATCATGCGTTTATTTGCTCGAGAATTAGAACAGGATTTTAAAAGAACGTAATAACTATAACCTGTCGAAATCTTTCAGTACGAACGTATAATGTTACCCCAGAGAAAAAAACTTTTCTTCAGTTAGTCCATGTAAATATCTAAATAACCGTTTATTTTGTTCTCCAGTCAGCTTAATTCAATATACTACTAAACTTTTTTTTATTTTTTTAATCTATTTACATCAAACTTACAAGGACTAAAGTTTGAGTTTCTTATAAAATTTTGGAAAACTTTGAAAAAAAAAAAAAGAATAAATTTCAAACTAAATTCTTATCTAATCGTATCCTTTATCCTTTAACTTAGTTTCTAATCAGATTCAAGTCTCAATAAACCCTTTGGAATACCTGGAACCCTATCTCAATTTCAATCGGTTGATTCGAAAATATATCATCGGAGAAAATTTTTTATAAACGTCTACTGAATAATAGAAAAATTAATTAATTAATTTAATACTTAATATAAAAATATTTAATGTCTGTATAATGGACTTTTGTCTTCTGAGGGCAAATCTCAATAATAAGTACGAAATTCCCGATATAATAAAAGTCGATTACGATTAAAATCTTGCATAATCCTTGTATTTTAAATTGTGCACTTGTTAATATCTGTACAGTATGTATCAGTATTTAAATACTTCATTTTCTCATGTATTTTGAAAATTTTCGCGATGAATATTCAACGATTTTAATTTAAATGGTGACATTTCGATATTAGGCCAACAGTTAATAAAAAAAATACGACTATTCAATAATTATGTAAGACATTATAAAATGGAATAAATAATTATGTCGAGTATTCATAGAAATTTCAACGGGTATTATGTTAAACACACAGTGTGTGCTAAAAACTAAAAATAATTATAATGCAAAAGTGGTGTGTATTGTATAAAAAAAAAAAAAAAAAAAAAAATAAGCTACTAATTAGTCCTGTGTGGCTTTCAGTTATACTTGTATGCCACTGAATGAGTACTTTGCTCATTAATAATTATTATCGTTATCTGTCTTTGGTATTATTTCACTAATATATACATAACCACGGAATAATTAAACGGGTTTTAATTACAGTTACTTAGAGGCATCTCTGAAGATTATTTTGCGGAAAAATCCGGTAATAAAGTTTGAAATAATTATTAATTTATCGTCTGTCGTAATTTGTCGTTAAATAATTTATTAAAAAGCTGAACATTGATGTGGATAGACATTTATATTAATATATATATATAAATAAAATATATGTATGTAGTGTGTAGAGAAAATAATAATAAGAAGAGGGGGGTATGTAGTATATATGATTAGATGTGATGCGCCCGCGCAAAACCCCTTGATGCGCTGATGCGCGGCAAATCCATCGACAACGCGCCGCGAAATCGCGAGTGTAGGTGGTTCGCGAAGGGCAGGGAGGAAAGAGGGAAAACTGGAACTAGAGAATGGGGGATGATGTGCCGCGCGCGCTCAAACACATACGGTTATAGGTGAGAGCGAGTGAAACAGACCGGTTTAATAGAATGAGACAGAATGAAACATGGTTTGGTAAAGTATCTCAACGCTCGATGGCGTACCAGTGCGAATCGTGATTCTGTTGAGCTCGCACTGACTCCAGATAAATATACATATACATATACAAATGCATATTAATTTATGTATATATACAACAGATACTCTATTTCAATTGTGAATATATTATCCGTTTAATTATTTCATTTTCGCTAAAATTTCATTTTTCTCCTACTATATTTTCAAATCACATTGTACATCGTGATAATTTTCGCGGGCAACTGTTTTAATTTGTCAATCAATCACTCGATAAATTAAATAATGATAATTAGTTTACTGTGTCTGTTCAGTGTGACAGTGTGGGTGTCAATGTGAGTGGATTTAAATAATAATAATAATAAACATTGTAGCTAATACGGAAAAATCGGTAGTTCTGTGACGGTCAAACGAGTACTCAGCTGGAAAACATTATATTAGCAATTCTTGGCCGCGCAATCGCTTGGAACCGGTTCGACAACCGATATTCTTTTTTTGTTTTCATATATATATTTATATTTTATACTAGCTGGGTTAGTGATCTTATTTTTATGTCTGTTCTCGTGTGTAAATTTTTCAGTTATATAAAATTCTTTGGATCCTTTCACACTTGAGTGAGCTTGTGCATCTGTTTGGATCGTCCCTTGTACGACTTTAAATAATAATAAGACTAGGAGAAAAGTTATAAAACGAATAACAAGAGGATAAAAAAATTAAAAAAAAAAAAAAAATCAAGAGAGGAAGAAAAATAAATTTATAAATAATTGCTGAATAGAAATGTTTTATTGTCAGACTTTTAGTTGTTATTTTCAACGTATTTAGTTTTTAATTGTTAAGTTTTAATCCCTGTTCATTGTTATTCGAAAGCCTTTTCATTTTTTTATAACTATTGTGATATTTATTTTTATTTTTTATCTGTGATTTTTAACATTGTTAATTACTGATTATGATAATCGAATAATATTAGAGATAAATTTAATTCTCTTTATTTGTCGGGGTGAATTCTAGTGAACAAGTCGTTATTAAGTTTAGCAGAAGTAGTGAATCGAATTGATGGAACTTTGAATCAAATCCTTTGAGGTCGTCGCTAAAAGTTTTTTAAATAGAAAAAAAGGAAAAAAAAAAAATCAGGAACAGAAACGTAAAAGCCAAACGATTTCCTCTACTTAAATTCCATTATTTCTGCAGGTAATATAAAAAATAAATGAACAGCTACTGAAATTTTCGGTCAGTCGTTAATAATTAACAATCGTCGATGCATTATTAAAAGGATTAATGGAACATATCTGGAAATCCGTGTAAGGACACATCAAAGTTTAATACTTTGAAAGGTATAGTAATTAATTTTGAACAGAAGATAACCATAAATGATAAATATCTGTGTGATATAGTTGGTTGAATAAAATATTAATTATTCTGAACAGTAATAATAATAACACAAATGGTTAATGGGTTTCAGAGAAACGTTAAAGTCTGAAAGGATTTAAATATTTGAAGGAAAGACTGAAGACAATGGTAGCTGCAAATTTGAAAGATCAAAAGTTTACGAGAGACTGTTTGGATGGGTACGGTGATGCGTGGCACTACTAAATGCGATCTGGCGAAAATTCCCTCTTATCCTGACAAAGCTCTAGGTAAATGTATATACATACATATATACATATATATATTCATCAAATCAGCGGTAATCGAGTTAGATCACGGCAGCCATTGTGGTCCTAGAGGTAGAGAGTACGGCCGGAAAGTCGACTAAAACTTTGCCAACATGAATGTGTGTCGGCAGGATTGGATTATCTACGCTTGTCTTATTTGGTTTCTCATTGAAACTGGAGCAGCCGGTCGTGTCTTTGGTGAGTTTTTTTTTTATTTTTTAATTTACATTTTTTAGTTTTTCATTAAGCAATATCTTTTTTATTGACACTCCAATTTATGCCAGTTTACAAATTACACTAAATTTAAATTTCACATCAAAGATCTCGTATTTTGCAATTTATTGCGTTATTATCGAGCTCGTTTATCAACGCCATAAAACAATTCTCTGGAAATAAAAAAACTAGTACTTTTTCTCGAAAAATATTAAACGACATTTATATTTCTATTGATATTTAATTTAATATAATATAAAATTAAAAATATGTCACATTATAATTAAAATATTTTTTACTATACAACTTCTTTCGTATAAATGAGTCAGTTTTTATAAAACCTGAGCATATTCCAGTTGCTTATTATATTTAATGCTATAAATTCCGAATTTTTTTCTATTTAATAATATACTCGAAAAAATTGTAGAAAGAAAATGCAGCGGACGAGAAGATAGAAAAAAAAAAAAAGAAAAAAGATTAAATTAATTTTTTCATCATTCCATTCTTTTCTTATATCGTATTCTTTTACATACAAAAGACGGAATTTTTTTTCATTCCTTTCTTTCATTAATTTACTACACCAGTAGCTGAAAATTTTTCTTCATTTTCATAATTAGCAATTATGATATTTTTTATTCGAAATGGTACTTACATATACTTATATAAAGTGTTATTGTTGAATGGGTAATGTAAATTTACATTAGTATTGTTTATAATTCTTTACCAAACGTTATTTATTTTAATTAAAGTACCAGGTATTACGTTTGTTTTGAATAATACTAATAATAATTTTCGTAAGGTAAATTCAGATACACAAATTTGTAAAATATATATGTATGAACATTTATACCTAGTTAGGAATGGTGCGTGCTTTGTGTTGATAAGCCATATAGAGGTAAATGGTAATCGCAACTCTATTTGTGGTATTGTTCATCATAAATCTCGTAATCGACGTGATTAGCGAAAGTACAATATGGTATACAGTTAACATTTGCTGAATAATGTTACCAATTCCCTTTGAAGATAATCTTATGTTTGAAAACACCGTTATTATATTACATAAAATCCCTTTTTTTTTTTTTTTTTATTTTTAGTTTTAAATCCATGTCTTACCGCACAAATTTAATTTCTCGTCCCTAATATCAAGCAAGAATGTTAAATAAATTATAAATCACTTTTATTTTTTTCTAAGTAATCAATATCAGCTTGTTGATGCGGAAATAATAAGTTTAGCCTTACTCTCTAAACATGAAATAGTGAATATTCACTTATTCAAGTGAATTTTCACTAATTCATGTTTAGAGAGTACAGAATTGAAATTTTAAAAAACCACTCGAGGATCCAGTTTATTATTGATTATGAAAATGAAAAGTAATTTTCGATTAAATAAATAAGTTGGTGGGTTTAAAATGTTGGGATGTTTATTAAAAAAGTTACCTATGAAAGGGTTCGATTGAGGCTTTGATGCAATTCAATAGAAACAGAAGGTAGTAATCAGGAAGTAAGGATGAGCTCAATGCCTCTGGCGAATAAGATCAGACAAGTTATATAAAGGCGAAAGCCGGGAGAGAATCCGGCAAGATTGGAACGTCCTGTGTCAGTCAAAGTGAATTTTGTAATGATTAGACAGAGACAAAGTTATATATTGTTGGCAAGCAGGGCGATCAATGGTGGTGCAATTACAAAACTATTTTGCACCTTTATCTCCACCACACAAAAATTATTATTTTATTCATTTATTCATTTGACATTCATGAAACCTTGTTTCACTGAATTGTTATTTCAATTTCACTTACACATTAGTAGATTCCATTGTTTTTCTCAACTGAATTATTATCAACAAAATTATAATTATTTTTAAAATCCATCGTGATTGATCTATAAATAACTCGGGATCGTAAAAACAGTTTAGGGGAAAAAAAGTTTAAATAGTGAGTAGTACTCTATTATATCCATATTGTGTATGACATTCAACTAAATTGAGAACAGTTACTATTGACAGCCATTTTATGCAATAATGACCTGTCCAATTCAAGAGTCGTTCCAATCAAATAAATAGGGGAGAGAGAGAAAGAGGGAAAAAATTTTTTATGCCTGCAATTACATTTTCTTTATTTTATTTTTCTTTTTTTTTTTTTTTTTTTTTTTTTTTTTTTTTTTTTCCCAACTATTCAGTATTCAGCCACCGATACGGTTTAACCGACATAGCATTCTGGTCTGGTGAATTACATTCACAAAAAGCATAGTTACCACAAATGTCAATTTTTATTTCATTTTCGTTTTTGTTTTTCTTTTTTCAAACCCAATATTCATTTTGATTGATTGTTAGCTGAAAGCTATCTCGTTTAATGTTTGTATTTGTCGACAATATGTATAAAATTTTTCCTTTTTTTTTTTTTGCTATGTATTTGTATTTGCATCCGCCGACCTAAAATTGTTTAAACAGTAAATCATTTTCCTATATTATGTAAATAAGACATAATAATAATAATAACAATAATATTAATTGTGGTAGAAGGAAGAGCGAAGTAAAGTAAACAAAACGTTTGTTGGATGAGTGGACGGTACGGTGGGCTGGTTAGGGTCTAAAAAGTAAAGGAACCATAGTAAAGTCTCATAATTGCATTAGATTCAGGAGAATGAACAACGCAGAGGCAAGTGCATCGTGCACCGTTTCCTAACACGGATCATGGATACGGTTCGGTTGATCGTCTATGCCAACAGCGATGCCTCGTCAACATTGCATAGTTACAGCTCCGTAAAGTGTGCACGAGTAAGCACCGAGCCGAGAGAACATACATATACATGTACATAGCAACATAGTACTCGTTGAAAAGTTGGTGTCTAGTCACTGAGAGGGATGCTTTTCGGAAAAATAAAAAATAAAAAATAAAAAAAAAAAGGGTGATTCACTTCTTTTACTCCTATCCACTCACTGTCCTATCTTCGGAAACATTTTTCAAACTATAAATTTACACGCTACTTCTACACAGTGTTCCCTTGCGCGCACTAAACACTCTTACCTATTACTATCTCCAGAAAAATTCTGTTTCATAAGAGTTTCTGGGTGCCCATTTAAATAAATCAGTAGAAAAGGATCAATTATTTATTGGACTCTTTTCTATACTATTTTTTCATGAGTTTTCATTATTTTTCTTGGTTTCACACGTATCGAAATACCCAAGACTATCGTGTTTCTCTCCTTACAATGTGAAACTGATTTAGAGCGACTCGAAACTCTCAGGTATGTTTCAATAGCAATCATGTGGTATTCAATTTTATTCTTTTATTATCTTTGTACACTATTTCGTTTATCATATAATTTTATCAAGTACTGTAACTAATATTGGAATTTTTTAAAAAAATTCAACATAAAAAATTTTATAATTTTTTATCTATAGTACTTCATAACATCCTGAGAAAAATAAGACATTGTACAAAGATAAATGAATTATTGAATAACATATGATTGATGTTTGTTATTAATTGTGAAGTAAAGTTAGTACAGTATTTAAATTTCTAGTTGATACTTAGTCATTTTATAATTATTAATGTTTATTGTATCGACTTGACAACTCGAATCACCTGCGTACGGGTGACTTTTATCAAGGATAAAAATTTTTATTCCAAATTCTCACCCTTACCGTTTTAAAACAAACAAAATTATTCGTTTGTCGTTCTATTTATTTTATGATTAATGATAGACATTATAAATATCTTTGTGCTTGATATCACAATAGGTGATATTTAAATGAAATGAGTTGGAATAAAAAGATGTTAAGTATAGTAATTAAAAGCAAGACTTTGGAGTTTAGAGGTAGAAGCAGCGAAACGATACAATTTTTCCTGACGGGTTTTTCATTCGACTAGAAACATCAGACAAGGGTATGCGGTTTTACCCGATTTCGTGCTCATGTGCTTTTATCACGTAACTGACGTTCAATCACAATTTTAATAACTTCTGTTGTCACTGTCGTTATTTTATATGTATTTTTTTCGTCAAAGTAAAATGTTTTCACAAAAAGAAGGGAAAAAAATTAAAAAAATTTATTTAATTTCGTTCAAGTTTATTTTATGAAAAACTTTTTATATTTACAAAAGCCGTAAGAGGATGAATGGAAAAAATTGTTCCCGAATTTTTAGTTCACTAGTTCGAAAAAAATTGATTGAATTTGATATTCACCATTTTTATCATATATCTTAAATGCGTAAACATGCATGTCGCGGGAAACCAATGGCTCGATAAATAATGCGTCAAGATATTTATAAATTTAAATAAATATATTTCAAGCGTGATACAATGCAATGTGTAAAAATTAATTCTCTGAGTTAAATGAAGCTTATCTTTGTCTTTACCAAGATTAAATTTTTTTTTATATTTTTTTGTTATTATATATTTATTGGCTTGGAATTTTTTGAGGCCATTTATTGTTGAGCGTCAATCGAGCGAGAGTCCAACGAGCCGTTGCCAATGAATTTCCGTCTCCGATTCGTTAGTTCCAATCCTTTTGCTGTTTCAACTATTATTATCATTTTTATTATTACTATTAATATTATTGTTATTACTATCAGTAAGAGGAAAGTATCTGGTGCAGTTAGGTTGGTACAAGAGGAGTATGTTAGTAGGAAAGCGTACCAGCAAATCGTAGACCGGCATAAATGTCTCGAACGGAGTTTGTTCCTCCTTTACTAGCTTACACGTAACTATTTCTAGATCCCGGTCGGCGTCCTCATCCTCATCCTGATCCTCATCCTCGTAGTCGTAGTCGTCGGTGGAAGCTGTCGCTTCGATAAATCAAGTGACACCTGGAAGTTTGCGACGCTCCAACGACGACCGGCGTCGGCACGTACGCTCTATTCGTATTCTCCTTCCTTATTTCTTACTTTTACTACACCATCTTTATTTTCTTTATTTTCCACCACTCATCTCTCTGAGGAGTTTGTACACTTTCCTGGCCTTCACTACCACTTAAAACTCTACAAGAATATGCTCTCCCTCTTTATATTATATTAATATTCTCAAAGACAAACTTCCCTTATAGATTTTAAAAGTAAAAACTGCTAAGCTCCTCCCCCGTATATTCTTATTATCCTCCTCATTTTACCAAAGTATTTACTTTTAAATGCCAACAAAACGTTATTCTACTATTATTATTAATAATAATTGAATAAATGAGGACGAAAAAAAAAAAAACAACTTGGATATAAATATATATATATATATATATTGTGGTATAAGCGACCGATCGATTTGAGTGGTATAGTTCTATAGACAGCCAACAAGACATTATTACACTCTTGGATAGTGTAACTGTAACTGGTCGGTTAGAAAAACTAAACAAACAAGCAAACAAAATAAAATGTTGGGTGAATTTTTTGTAGTTGCTATTTTTCAAGAGTCCCCTCGTTCGTATTTTCTTTTTTATTTTCCTCCCAACAGCTGACTCTCTGCCGTTCATTACATCTATTTTTCTAGTGGACTCTCGGTAAAGTGGGTCTCTCTAAAAAATAATACAAAAAATAAATAAAATGAGGGTGAGAGTGGTAGTTTTTTGATTTTAGGAACACAAAATCTAATTTAAATCTCTAAATTTATTATTATTACCATTGTTATTATGTATATATAGAGAGAAGAAAGAGAGAAAAAAGAGAGAATATAGAATGATCCTGTAGAGTTGGATGTATGATGGTTCTTGGTCCCTTGCTGGTGAAGACCACTCCTAACTCCCTACTCGATAACACGATCGCGCGACCGTGAAACGAGCTACTCTCTTAGGAAACAGACCGGGAAACGGGATTAGGCAAAAGGACGTGGTGCTAAATTGACTTACTCGCTCGATCTCTATTCTACTGTACTATTATACTACTATACCACTATTTGAATATTCTCTCCCAAGAGATTCAACTCTAAATTATCTCTCTCCATAGTTTACAATAAATTTACACACCACTTTCGTTATTTTTACTCATATTTTTACTCCAAGCTCAGAGTTATTGATTAGTTTCAATAAAATAACATCGATTTAATTTGTAAAGAGGTATCTCGTTAATATACTCGAATGGGGTAGTGGGGTGCCTCCTAAAAGCAAGTGAAGGCTTGTGCCAGGAAAATGAAACTAATGCCTATCGTATACCACCAACCACTGTCCTTTTTTTTTATTATTTTAGTCCTTTTTCTTTTTTTCTTCATCTTAGCCAATTTTTCTTCGGGGGGTTTTTTTTTTAACTCTACAGTACCATCTTTTCTTTTTCTAATACTCTTTTTACCTCCACTTCCAGAGAATCCTATAAGTCTTGCCGAGAGAGTCTATTACCGAAGGATCACTCCCTGTAATTTCAAAACTCACCGAGACGAGACTTTATCCTCTACTGTTGGTAGTTTCTGCGCGTGCTTCTGTGCGCACTCTTTCTTCCTCAACAACTACGTTCTTGTTATATTCAACAGCTTTTTTAACTTTTTTCACTTTCATAACATAAAACCCTAAAAAGCTTCAGTCTTTTTCTTACTTGTTTAACTTTTCTTTCATTTTAGTATTCTAAATTACGTATATTTAAGTAAATTAATAACTTGAATTTAAATTTTTCATTACTATATTTAACAACTTGATAAATAAAAGTTTACTTTGTGAAGATAATTAAAATTTACACAACGAGTTTAATGGTTAATATTTTATCGGAAATATTGTTAGTAAAATGAAATAGACGTGATAGAAGTTAAGTGATCATTTTGGTTATTTATCTTTGCGTGATTACCCTTATATATGTTATGTACCTCTATATATTTTATATATGTGTTGTAGAGGTGGTAAACCACGCGCCTTACCGGGTACCGGGGTGGCAGGTAGCAGATGGTAGGTGGTAGGTGGTAGGTGGTAGCTACTCAGTTTAGGAAACTACTAGTCTTTATGGCGAGAACTCTGCGTGTATCGTAAATATAAACAACTAGTGCCAGTAGTTTAACTCTTAACGTACTTTTAACACGAAAGGGCTTGTAAATGCTCAACGCTATACCATATACAATATGTATACATCACTTACTATACTAGTTTTCCAAGTCTTAATTTCTTTAATAAAAATCTAAACTCTCTAACCAACAGTTGAACTATTTTATTTTATGAAAATTATCAATTTTTTAAATTAATATTTTAATTATTTTTAATAAATTAAAACTTGATATTATCAATATTTGGAATGATTGATAAAAATTGATCCTCTTAAAATATAAAAATAAAATTTAAAAATACGTATGTATGATAAAAAAAAAATATATATATATATTCCCCGTCTATATAAAGACTAAAAGTAATTAATAATAAATTGACGGGTTTTATAATGTATATTTTATCTGGTAGAATTTCATCAAATGGAGCCGTGTATAGATAACAAAAGGATTAAAAAGTTAAAAAAGTATTAAACGAATAAAAATGAAAAAAATGTAAATTAAAAATAGGGAAAAGAAAATGATTACACGGGGATTCGAGGCAAAGTAAAGCACCAGTAGCACTGAAAGAGAATAGAAAAGGGGTGCGAGGAAACAAAGAAGCGGGTTGGGTATCACTTTGCGGCGAAAAATGGATAAAAAAGTGGCTCGGGTAGGTCGGTACGTCGCCCAACTATCGGGCTTGATTTACGGTCCCCGTTCACTCGCCGGATTATCCAACATTGCGAAAGTAACACGATATACGCAGTGGGTGTTCTTCCATACTCGTTTCTCGGGCCTGTCCTGTTCTGAGATATGTACACATACTAAAAAATAACCTTTGTTTTCGTCCTGACGTACCTAATCCATCTAATCCATCTAATCCATCTAATACCCTTTACCGCACGGAAAACAAACGTATTTGCTAAATTTTAAATCAACAAGATTGCTCCATTATTTTTTGCTACTGAATTTACAACTGCTATTTACCACAATTATTCCTATCAACGTAATGAAACTCGTAAATAATCACCTGTCATCATTCGCGCCGTCACAACTATATGAGTGTAGAGATATCTATTGAGTGAATCATAAACTTTAATGCTCGCGATATCTATTAAATTGTATTATAACTCGTTCGATTGTGCTTAAGTGCTAAAAAATGAACCTACAGATCTGTAATATAGATGTATGTAACTGATGAAAAGGCAGCACATCCCACTGAATCTACTCTACCCTCCTATCATTTTTTCTCCCTCTTGATATTTTTATTTTTTTTTTTTTTTTTTTTATCTCTGGCTGTTTTACATTCATTTTAACAGCAAATCATCTGCCATGAGTAGATTATTAGATATGTCATTCTTACTACTACTACTACTACTACTACAATTATTATGATTATTATTATTATTATTATAGTGAGTATATTATATTATATTTTATGGATTTCTTGTTGAAATATGATTGACTTTTAAATTAGATATAGCATGTGTACGAAAGTATATAGTAAAATTTTACGTATTCAAGATCTTGTGCGTCTACTTCATCACCAACTTTCATAGGAGTATTTGAAATGTACTATATATCTTCATTTCTCATCTTATTTGCTCCTGGGAGAAATCACTACGTGCTTATTCGAGCGTTCATTGTTTGCGAGAAAATCAACTTCTTTGCCCGAATAATATTAACTTTTCATTTTTTTTTCTTATTTCTTAGTGTTTGTCTTAAATTTATATTCCCAAGATAGTTTTACCAAAATTATTTGCTTCTAAAATGTTTTATCCCAGTCAACAAACCGCTAATTTACTTGCTTTAGATTATTAAATTTATATATAAATTTAATCCACTTGATTGTCAATAACTATTGAGATGTTTTTGTTGGTGGTTTTCTTTGGGTAACTTTTTAAGTACACTCGCATTGGTGGTGTACCAAAAAGAGTAACAGATAAAAATAATAAAAGAAAAAAAATGTAATAGACGCTCAATTCCCCGATTTAAAGAGTTTCGAGAACATACACAGATATAGTATAGAGATGTACAGAGGATAGTAGAGTAGCGAGAGCGTGGGCCAAACGAAACCGGAGATTCGTCGATGCGAAACGAATGATTCGAGTGGGTCCATTGGACTACTATACTAGTTCCACAATGTTGCGTTAGTGAATTGACTTGTCTTTTTTTACATTACTTTTTTTTTCTCGTTCTCCGACTATCACGAAGTATCCACTTTACGGAACAATGGGTTGACTCAATAGGCACGTGTCGATAGCAGGGGGAAATCATGAATGTTCTTGACATCCATAATGACAATAGAGCAGCTCATCATTTTGCTTAACTTACATATAAATACCAATTCCTTTTGCTTTATCGTTTTTTTTTTTCTTTTCTTTTTATTACACGTCTATTATTAAAATATTAAACGGTAATGATTTAATTCATTTTCGAGGTCTTAGGTGGTTAAATCTGCCCCAGCGGTTGAATATTCATGGTATAATAATAATTTATATTAACCGAGTAAAGAGTTTAAGTACGTTTGTAATATGCATATAATCACTTACTACATTAATTATAATAATATGATCCTACTATCCTCTTGAGATATTAAATAATTAAGATGTTGAATTTGAATACGCAGATCTATTCTCAGATTATTTCATGTTTTATAACAATTGGTCCAATTAGATTAATCGACACTAGTTAATTTTTAATTCAATTCATCAAAAATTATTTCAGTTAATATTTAACAAATGTCAGCTTTATTTTATTCAACAAGCCCATATAACGTTCATAATTAATCATATACATTAATAATGAGTGCTAAATTGGCATTTATTAATTATAATTGTTATTTTCAATACCCAAGTACACTAACAATTTATGAATTAAAAGTTCATCACAATCCACTTATTAAATTATTTAATTAATTAAACGTTCTCTAGCTTATATATGAAAATTTATTTTTGTAAATGCTATAATAGTTTGATAAAATTTTATTAAAATAAATAAATAAATATTTAGTTTATTGAGTTTTTGACTGTTGAGTATTGCGTAAACATGTCATCAAGATCGTTGTTGACAGTAAAACTTTACTGGAGAAATTACAGTGAGAATGTTACACAAATAAATGCGCAGATAAATATATATATATATATATATATATATATATCATCGATCGGGTGTATTTCGCAGTGATATTTCGATCTGTCGGAAATAATAACCTCGTTGGCTTTTAGCCAAATAGAGGCGAGGGTTTCACCATTCAACTGATGGATTTGTTTGTGCGATGGTTCTACGTGGGAGATTATCCGCACCCGAATAATATTCGGTCTCCCTTTCTCTTTGTCCCTTTTCACCCTCCGGTATATCTGGTATCTGGTAAACTGCATGCGATACTTCTATAACGGACGTCCTTTACTAATTTCTCTCAGTCATTATTTTATTTCATCTCTTGTGTCTCTCATCAACTGGAATGCCACTGACAAGTGTCAAGGATCACAGTACAATTCACCGTAGTACAGCAAGACAGTGACATATCCACTACGGATTTTCATTCACCACATTACACCCACTCTATTACAACTATCATTATTATTATTATTATTATCATCATCATCATCGCAATGATTACAATTATGATATGGTATATCTATCTAAAAATTATACTTTTATCATCGTACCTATCTTACATAATCTTGATTGTGATGATTACTATTATTATTGTTATTATTATTATTATTATTATTATTATTATTATTATTATTATTATTATTATCCTTGTCTTACCTCATGCTCTATCTCTTCTCTATCTCTATTGATCGGCGCTGACGTCGACGCCATGACCACGAGTGCAAGGAATCGCTTCAGCGATTTGTCACGGGAAAGCTTTTTCTCTCAGCCAACTTGCACGTCGATTATGCAGGCACCGGATGTATATCTATATATATATATATGTGTAGGGGGTTAGGGGAATAGGAGCTTCCACGATATTTCCACTTAATTTTATCTTTTTCTCTTCTTTCTATTATTTTTTTATTTTTGTATATAAATATATCTGTTGGTATATCGAAAGGTAGCTGTAGGATATACATATTTACAGTTATAGCAATAATATTATAAAGCGAATAGGGTGGTAGCTTTGCGAGGAAAACGAGTCCAAAGGTATTATCGATTAAAAGTTTATAGATGGGAAAATCTCAATCCAAGCAGCACTCTGATACCCTCCTTACAAAAATAATCTTTCATGGGTTTTATTTTTTATATATCGACACACTAAACTTTCCCCTGTTATATTGTTACTGTTACTGGTATTATATAGCATATATAAAACACAGTGGCATGTGTGTCACTTTTATTTCTTATTTCTTATCTTTTATCTTTGTCTAAAAGTTTTTTTTGTTGATTTCCTGGCTCTCGGGGGCTGAGCTCTGACACTCTTGCGCCTTATTCGCCTTAACTTTTATTTTTCTGACTGGTTATATTTGGGTCTCTTAGCTCGCAGCTCACAGCTCGAGTCAACTCTCCTATGATTTATTACATTCCGACAAAGAATTATACGCGAGACAGTAAAGAATTGTTTGAATAATGTTTTTCACGCAGTACATGCTACCACACGCAGCCTGCTTATTATTTATTTTATATTTTCCAACCATTTTCTCAACCGTTTTGTCCTATATTCTACTTACTATATACATTTTATCCTCTCGGAAAGTGAGCATCTACACCTTAAAAACCGAGAAAACCTCCAAGAGTATTATTATTATTATTATTATTAAACCTAAAAGCTTTAATATTATTTAGATAATTATTTTTAACAATTTACGACGACGTTTTATTCAACAATTTAAATTTTATGGAAATGGAAAATGATTAAAAAAAAAATTTATAAAAATAAAAAGGAAATTTTTTTTCCTTATTCTCGGCCTTAATCGTTTTTTATTTTTTATTTTTTTACTTTAAATAAACAAGTGAATATTATTCATCGGGGAGCCGGTTGTTTAATTTATTTTTTCCTTAAACCGAGGTGCTTTATCGAAGATAAATTGCCTCTGAGTTGAATGATAACATCGTCTCTCCTACTTCTACAACTCTAAGCGTCCCTTACTCCCCGTCACTACCGTCACTACCAGCTCTCTCACGGCATCACGTCAATTTAATTAACTTTCTCGATAATAACTTTTAAAATAAAAATTTTAAATTACTTTACACAAACGATATTATATATAATTTCCGTAGCGTGGTACCAAAACCTTAAATTGTCTTATTTGCATTTAGTTGTTGTTTATAATTGTATAACCGCTATCCTGGGAGAAGACCCATTCTAGAACCTGTGACAGTGACAATGATGGAGACAGAGACAGATTCACAATATATTCGCATTCACATATATTATCATTTAATTGTATTATTCAAATGATAATCATAATAATAATAATAATAATAATATATGGATTTTAGAGTAAGAGCTGTTGACTATTGTGGTGTTTAGAATCTACCCTTGATCTCCTTTCCGCACTGAGAAACTCTTTAGCATGTAACCGCGCTATTAATGCTCGTACCATTTTATCTATGCAACTCACGAGCTCATAAGATAATGAAATTAAAATGTTGGTTAATGATACGATAGGTTATGGTACGTGCGCTATTTAACCATAGTATAGATAGTACATAGAGGATATAGGACATCGTGAGTACATACTGAGTATAGTAACTGAGTAACTGGGGAAAATGTTTAGGAGTTTCGTTGGTAGATACTGCTTTTCTTCCTCCAGTGGCTTATAATTAATATATTGTTATTGTTACTATTATTATTATTGTTATTATTATTCTATTATACTTATATATATTTAATCGGTAAAGTTTTTCCTTTCAATCTAACCCGCTGGTATAAGATTGTAATAAATAATTAAGTTGAGTTTTAATGAAAAATTTTACGAAAGGGAAGAAGAACAAGTTAAAAAAACGTTAATGAGAATAGTTGTTGTGGATGTATATAATGGTTAATGGTATAAAATGTTGAGAAAAGTGTTTTACACAGCAAGTTTAGTAATCGGGAAAATTGCACTACAGTCTACGAGAGCATAGAACTATTATCCTGGGAATGGAAACCGTTTATCAATGGTCGAGTTAGCGAACTATAATTGTGCAGTTGCGTACCGAACATTCAGAATAATAATTTTAGCTGTTTCATGATTTCCTGATATTATTATTATTATTATTTTAGATTAAACAGTAATAATTATTTCTTTTTTTTTTAATTACACTGTATTTATGGAGACAATTTATTACAGAATTACAGCGCACAATACTGTATACCACAATGTTGATGATTGTATTAAATTTGAATATTAAATTAGAGTTGTGAAAGACTCTTGTTATGCCACAGATTTTTTTTTTTTTTTTTTTTTTTTTTTTTTTTTGTACCCAACATTTAATATCGTTTTATCAACGTTACTCTTGACAGTAATTAAACGCTGACCTTTTTCCCGAAATTAGATTGGATTGATTAATTGTGGCTTTAATAAGAAAGGTAGAAAAAGTTTTTGAGATTTTATAATCCTAAAGACTTTTAACTGGACAAGTATTGATTTGTTATTTTTAATTTATATACTTTCATTTAAAAAGATTAATTTATTATTTAGTGAATACAAATCTTTCAACGTTGATTAGTTTCACTAATTGAAAAGTAATTATTGGAAATAAGTTAGCGAATAAATTTGACAATTATAAATAGTTATTCCAGAGAGAAAATTAAAGTTTTATCGTAAAAGACAATTGAAATTACAGAGATGGTAAATTATTGAAACATTAATTACGATAAATGATAAATATTAATTGTTGCTGTACGAGATGACATATCGATAATATCAAGGCATATTAACAAACTGGAAGCACAAGTTTAGGAGACCGGTATGGGGATGTGAATGTCAAGTGGAACAAGTTATGGTTGTAATTGACTGAAATTGGATGGTACTTGACTCGAAAATCGAGTGCACGTTTTCAGTGCCAGGGGGATAACAGTTAAGCACTAGTCGAATTAGACAAATCGAGTTAGACTATTAACTTTGGTGGGTTCTGCGGCGTAACAGGTTAGAGACTGGCGGTGGCTACCAGACTTAGAGAACCAAACTTTGGCTACTTGCTCCTATACTCTTCATTTCGGTACCTTTCCTACCTGGTTTATTTTCCTCCCTTTACTAAACTCCTTCTTCTGATTATTCCGTTTCGGCTGATCGTTCCGGTTGCTCAATCAACTTTTCACTCTACATATACCCACAAAATACATACAATGCATACATTTTCATCTATATCATACAACATGCGGTTACTATCCAGATCAACGTTAACATAAGCTTCAGTAAATACAGCTTTCATTACTTTTAAACTATTTTAACCCCTTAATTAATATAATTAGGAAATTGGTATACGCTATTACAATTTTCAGCTAAATTATTCACCGCAACAGTTTACAGAGAAAATTTATAGAGATCGTATTTATTCTCATCGCTTGATTTAATAAAATAATTTATAATAATTATCATTAAATACATTTTACTCTGTATAAACTTGTCAACTTGTCAAGAAAGTTTATACATAGATTTTCCTTTAATTATTTATTTAATCCATTTAGTTTCACATTGGTTCATTTGTATTATCATTTTTGAGACCAGTATCTGTCTTATAATAATCAATTCTAGTGTACATATAGTAATACAATTTTGATAATTGGGTCGAAAGTATTTAATGACAAATGGCAAATGTTAATAAATTATTTATAACCAAGTTCGAAATCTCAAAAATCTACATTTGCTTGGAACTTAATTATTAAATTAAATTATGCTAAAATCAATTTTTTATCCAGGTCATTAAGTAATTTACTATTCAATTGGAATAAATTTATAATTTAGCATGACAATTTGTATCTCGAGCAAGTAATAGTATATTACACTACAAGGCTATAAAGTTGAGATTTCTGCACTTCGCGCCATGTGCATCATGGCGCGCAGTTCAGGGCTCTCAAATTTCTGCCCTCGTAGTGTATACTAGTTTTCTTGCTATCCGGCCGAAAGTACGCAAAAAATTGCGTTGAAAAAAATTGATGTCTGCCCCCGAAATTTGCGGCATGAGCGAAGCGAGTGCTGCTGGTCGGGGGGGGGGGGGGGGCAGGCATCAAATACACCTGTCAATAAAGATATTAATTTATAATCTATCATATTACTACTTTCTTTTGAGAAAAGATCTTAATTTAATCTAATAAATTTAAAATTATAAATATATTATAAATTAACTCTGATTTTAAAAATAAAAAATAATAGAAAAATGAAATAATAATCGTAAAATGCATAGAAAAAAAAAATTAAGAAAAAAATCTGTGTATTTTTTCAAATAATTATTTGTTCAATAATGAATTTATTTATTTGAAAATATCTATTAGAATAAAAAATATTTCTCGTTTTTTTTTTTGTATTTTAAATATTTATTTAATTTATTTTCTCTAATTAACTTAGTTTCAACCTAAAATCATCGACACATAACAAGACAGATACATTCATAACAATCACAAGTAAGGTTAGGCTTATAAACATAAGTAATAGGCCTTTTAAGAGTATGCTCAGCGCAAGCGCGTCCGCCATCTTAAAAACGCGGCAATATGAAAGTTTCGGGCACTTTTTATAAAAATGGCTGGGCAACAAGCATTATCACCTTTAATATCAGTGCAATTAAATGAAAAATTAATTGAGGAAGCTTCGTTAGTGCATCCTACCGTAGAAGCCCACAACTGTGTTCAGTTACGACGATGGTTGAAGTGCCATGGTCTTCCTCAAGAAGGAAATAAAGCCGAACTAGTTGAGAGGTTAGGATAGTAATAATTAAATAATAATGAGTAAAAGTAATTACAGAAAAAAAAAATAATTCTTATTTCTATTTCTTTTAGGGTCAAAAACGCTCTGCGTAATTGTGTGCCAGTAGATCCAGCTCTTGATAAAGGAAAATGGTTGAAGCAGGAAGTTCAAAGAAAACAAAATCTTTCAAGCAGCTAGCACCAATTTGACTTTTCCAGATGTGTGGCAGAAATTTCCATCAAATGATTTACCAAAATCATTTAATGAAGCCTTTATCTATGATTATTTAATTTCATCTTGTATTGTAGAAAAATAAAATTATAATTCTAGTGATGAGGAAAATGAGTCAAATATATTAGATTATAGTACAGCTAAACCTTTGAAAAGAGGAAAGCTATATATTGACAGTAACCATGTTACAGATATTTTTGATTCGAAAACACCACAAAATATTTATTATCTGAAAAGTAAAATCAAAGCTTCCTATAAAGTGAAAACAAGCTATGCTGTTCGTGCAATGATAAATGCTGAAAGTGGAAAAATTTTGCGAGGGACCTGTGAATGTAAAGCATCGAGTTTAGGACGTTGTGCACACGTTGCTGCTCTCCTGCATATTTTGTTGAAGAGATGTAAAGAAGCTGCCAAAGAAAACGTTGCTTGTACTAGTCAGCTTTGTGTTTGGAATCAAGGGTCTAAGAAGAAAGAAGCTCATAAAGATGATTATCAGTATAACTTCGACAAAGTGGATAATAACAATAAAAAAAATTAGTAAAACGGTTCACCCTAAAGGCCATCCCTGCAACTTCCCGCTAATTCCATACCTGGGCGCTTAAAATTGTACTTATGATGTTTTTGATATTTTTGAGCTCAAAATATAATTTATGTGATATTTTGAGCTCGCTGAGCTCAAAGAGACAGTATTTATATGCATTTGAGCTCTTCGAGCTCAAAAGTCTGATAGAAGTTTCATAGAACACTACTTTTGGAATTTTCAAACCGCAATAACTTTTGAATGGATCCACCGATTTTCACGCGGTTGGCGGCATTCGACGCAGTTTTATCAGCCTTATAAAGAATTTTCAGGTTTTAATTGATCGAACCAAAAATTTCGGAGTAATTTCGAAAAAACACTTTTTTCGGTTTTCTTTCGTTCACGATATCTCTCGAACGAGTTAACCGATTTTGACCAGCTTGGTGGCGATCGACGTGGTTTTTCATTGTCTAGAACTGATTAGTTTTTGGAATCGATCGGTAGAGCCGTTTAAAGGTTATCCAAAAAAAACCACGTTTGAAAAAATTTTTTTTCTTAGTTTTTTTAAGATTTCTCAAAATCGACTGATCTGAATCGGTCCAAATTATACTCAAAATCTAAGTTTGGCCAAGCCCTTCCAAATGGCACCAACCGCGATAAAATCGGATGAGTCGTTCAAAAGTTACAAGCGGTTCACATACTTTCACACACACACACACACACACACACACACACACACACACACACACACACACACACACAAAGACAGACACACACAGACACCGTGACAACCTCGCGGGAGTAGTCAGGGAAGCTTCCTATGACCTTCAAACGTCGAGATCTGATGAAAACTCGATTTTTGCAAAACGGGGTGAAAACAATAACTTCCCGATTTTTGAAAATCTGAGATTTTCTTAGCGGGAAGTTAAAAATAATAAGCAATCAAAAAATCATCAAATTAATCACATCAAATGTGTAAAACCGGACGTTCAGAAAACGTTAAATTTCGCACGTGACACAAATTTTACACGGGTCCAAAAAACGCCCAAGTATTTGGGAACTTGTGATTACTCCAAATTATAATGATTACGGGCTAAGCTTGCCTAGAAAAGGTATTTTACGTAGTCTGGTGTATCAATTAACTGCTTCCCTGCACAAAGATCAAAAAGTACCAATAGATATAACTGCTGGAATTCAATCAGATTGTTATAATTGGTGGAAGTATAGAAAAATATTAATTACGGCTTCTAAAATAAAATACCTGAGCTCGGAAAAAAGCAACAAGCAAATTTTTAATTGGCTTAAATACCACCTGTGGATTGATAAAAATTTTGACAATTTAGCTTTAAAATATGGTCGTGATAATGAAGAAGTAGCAAGAAGAAAGTATATAGTTGAAAAAAAATGTGAATTTTATTATATAAAAGTATATGTTTTATTATTATAACTATTGAATGTATATTATTTACAATTTCAATTGGTATAAGAGTTACAGTTTTAATTTTATAATAAATCACAATTCAAAAACAGTATTTTCGCGACTTGCCGGACAACAATTTTTAATAAACCAAACTTATTTATTCAAAAAAATATCTTTTTTGACGTAAACTGCAATTTTCCAGGCCAGTTATTTAATCTATAATAATCGGTGGCTGGAAATTTACTAAGCATGCACACACGAAAAGAATTTGGGACATGGATGAACGTAAACTTAAAGGTAGAACTTTCTGAAGCAGTCGAAATTGTTTAATTCTTCCAATAACATGTTCTATGTATATACGTTGTTTGGCGATCCGCTTTGTCTCCATTTCCTCTTGAGGTGATAAACATTTACTTTCATTTAAAAATGGTGGTATATTTAAATGCGCTCGCTTCGATTCAACAATGTCATGAACGGTAAATCCTCTATCAGCCAACACTAAATCATCTGGCTCCAAAAAATCAGAAATATTTGATTTGATAAAAATTTCACGGTCTGAAATATTACCTTCGTATACATCGGATACAAAACATACACCTCCATTTGGAGTACATCCAATTAGTGCTTTATAAGTTGTTCGAGCTTTATAAGAAGAGTATAGATTTCCTTGATTTTCGAAGTTTGACGGCGACTGACATTGGAATTTTGTACAATCAACAATAACTCGTATATTTTTCAAGGATTTAAAAGTTTTTGGTAAAGTTTCTGCAAGCTTTTTCTTTGAAGGGAACATGAATGGCTTCAAATTGTATGTAAATTCATGATATAAATGTTGTATCCAAGATTTTATGGTTTTAGAAACTAAAGTTGTTGAAATTTCAAATCTGAAAGCTAAGTCTTCAACTAGTGTGCCCACACGTAATCGGATAAGCACTAAAATTAATTCCTGTATTGATGTTAATTTTTTAATACAATTATTGCTCTTTTTCTTGACCTATTTTATCTGTTACACTTTTACAATCCGGATTTACAAAATTATGTAAAATAAATATTTCATCATACTCCAAGCTCGTGTAAAATTTACATTTTTTACTGTTCTTTTTTAAAGATTCTTCGAAATTATCCATCACTGAAACTTGACGTAAAGTAACTTGAGTCCTTTTACTAGTGAACTTTTTAATATCAGTTTGAACACCTTGACTGCATGTAGCGGATGGAGTAATTTCATCTTGTAGATAAGTCTCTGTAATTGAAATCTCAACATTTTGGCTGGTAACACTTGATCTGAGTATATCACTGTTTCCATTACCTGAGTTTGGATCCAATATTGAAGTTATACTTGGACTTGAAACTGTTGTTGTTTCATCGTTTTTTCCTTCACCAATACCCACATTACGGATAACTCCATCTTCACATTCCATTTTTTCTGCTGACTGGTTTGAAACGTCTATAACTTTATTCATACTCTATAAAAATACAATTTTTAAATTAAATTTGGAACATCCGAAAATTTTTTCTAAACACTACAATATTCTATCATGAAAGTTAAAATTTTTTTTTTTTTTTTATATGAACTTACGTCTTTTGATTCCTTATATTTTTCAGCCAGCGAGGTTTTTGTGACTTTTACCTAGGACAAATTTTATTATTTGAGGTTATGGCGCGAGCTATTATATTTATAAATAATTAAATATATTACCTTATCACTATTTTTTTTTTTTACACAACTGACGGGGTCTGGATATTCGGTTGTTGGACCAGATTCTCCTTCAAAATGAAGTGAACAAATATATGTGTCTTTATTTACATTGTCAATTTCTTGAAATCGACCATCACCTCGTCCACACCGCTTTACCCACAAATCACATTTAGCACATTTGTGACAAATTTTTAAGTGCTTTTGCTTACTTATTTTAATGAGTTTCCGTCGATATTCTAAACAAGGTTTTGGAAAACTAATGAAATAATATAAATTCTCCTGAAAGGATTTACTACGCGTATCACTGCGGCATACTCCATAACAACAACGTTTTTGCCCCTTTCCTTATAGATAACATTATATATTTTAATTAAAATACTTGTAATATAATTTTATCATGTATGCACAATAATTTGAATTAAACTGTTTATGAAAAATTGTTTATTATTACTTGTTTTATTGCTAATTTTTTATAAACATATGCACTGCTCATACATTAGTAAATAAAATGCCCGAAAACATGGCGGAAGTTGGGACATGCGCAAAAAAATTTTCAACTATTACAAGGGCTTATAGAGTGAGCGCGACTACCGACTTTCGGACTTTCTGCCGCCTCGTGTCTCGTTGTCAGTGCATGAATACATTATTTGGGCTCCCCGTGGTAGGGCGCATGCGCGACTTGATCACGGCATAAAACTGAGGCTTTCTGCCGTGAAATCGCAGCGGGAACCCCGTACTTTCGACCGGCGTAGTAAGAAAAATATATAAATTAGTTATTACACTCGATATCTCTTTCCAATTAATCTTATTAAATTATATATAAATTATTGCAGCAAGTAAGTTATAATGAATTCGAACTTGATTGGATTTTTATTAAATTTTTGGTTTTAGCTGATCGGTTCATAATATTTGTATAACGGTAGTTTTTATATATGTACTTTATATAGGTATAATATATTTATAAGAGTTATCGTTTTCCGATCGTGTCGTGCTAAGCGTACTGGAGCATCAATCTTTTTTCTGTACAGCAAACTGTATGGCCTACGGGAATATTTACTTTGCACGAATCTACTATTCACTATTCACTATTCGAATTTAATCGAAATAAATATAAACTCTAAAGCATACCGATAGCTGAACGCTGCATTTTTTGTTCACTCCAAATATATAATAATTTCATATAAATACAATAAAATATTTATGTGATTATTCGTTTAACAGTGTGCGTATTTATTTTTCAATAATATTTCAATATAATGAGCTTTTAACTGTTCAGTGGAAAAATAATATCTCTTCATGTTCACTCTATCAAAATAATAATAATAATAATAATAATAATAATAATAATAATAACAAAATATCTCTATAGGTAATAATATATCGGTATTTGTATCTCTCACGTACTCGAATTTCTTTTCGTTCAATACGATACATATAGATATATACTTGTTTATTATTGTTGTTGTATTTTGTATAGAAAAAGTAATATTGCTGGTAGAAAATGGTCGCATTTTATATTGATGTAAAGCCGAGGACATCAATGTTATCCCCATATATATATATATAATATATTATAATAAATATAAAAACAATTGCCATAAATATTAAAAACCATGATTAAATTACAGTATCCATCATTATCTTATATTATTACTCAATATTAAATAGAAAATATTTTCTTGACATGACCTTTTACATCATTTGATGCTCAATCAACTATAAAATCGATGATATTTTTATTTTAAAACCATGTAAGTAGCGAATTTATTTAATATAGGTCATTTACTATAACTTGTATCATTTTCTGATACTATATTTTCTGATCCTCGCTTTTGTTAATTATTTATAATATAATATGTGATCCTTTCACCGAATAAGTTATTCATATAATGTGTTGAATGTATGATGAATTTTCATGAGATACCATTTATAATTCATACAAGTTATTGGAAAGGTAATAAATGTATGAATTGTCATTATAAGTAAAATGATATGTTTTTGGAAGAATAGAATTTCAACATACAATAACATGGTGGATGAAATAAAACATTGAGAAAATAAAGTGGTAATTTAGAGTAGTAGTGAGTTAAAGCACAAATGAGGAAGTAGACTACTTGTGGTATGGTATAATACCAGCCCGAGGGATTAAAAAAGGTTTTAGCTTTCCATACTCGCACAGCAAATTGGGCGGAGGTGAAACGGGCCAGGGGTAAGGGGAAAGGGGTGGAGGTGGATGTTATGTATGTCTGGCAAAGAAGCTGGGTGTCTGTTCGTGACATGCTGGTAAGACTTACGGTCCAGCAGCCAGGAACTACCAAGGTATGTCTAATTTAAATTGCATTTATGTGCAAACGCGTACTTCACCGTTCTCCACCACGCTACCTTTTCATCACATACTTATATACGCATTAATATTAACTCTTTACACAGATGAAAAATTTTAATTATCATTATTATTATTATTATTATTGCTATTATTATCATCAATATGCTTATGAATTTCATTAAACAGATAGTTCTTATTAATTATTATTTTTTTTGAGTTAAATAATGATTACAATAGCGTCACTTTTAGCTCGTTTGAATTAATATATGCTCTTTAATTAAAATATTATACATGTTGTATATTTGTATGATATAAATGATAGGTAACGTAGCCACTGTAAATTTAACGTATATCCTCATTAAAATTCTGAAACTCTCAATTTCACTTTATCATTAAAGTTTTAAACTTTCGGGAACTCTCTGATTTTACTTAGCAATGCACAAACTACATCAGTGTACACAACTCTCATTAGGTTATATATGTATAGAAATATTATCAAGTCAATACACATGCAAGGATCATTATAAATTATTTTACATTTGATATTTTAAATAACCATTACCAGATTCATATTTACATTTTACTTGGTTTAAAAATAATTTCTTTCATCATTCAAGTTAATTTTTTTTATAATAAGAAAATAAATATTTAATGAATGTGTGTTTATAGATAATTTAAAACTGAAATCGGTGTTAAATCCAGCAGCAAAATAAAAATATATAGGTATATCGATCGGTAAAAAAAGTTAATAGCAACCTGAGGCGTTTTAAGATAATAATCTTCCTCTTATAGTGTGTACTTTATAAAGAGATATTGTGTATTCAAAACAAATGACTATTCATCGTTTTTTAAAGTAAATGTATCTCTTCTTTTGTATAAAACTCTGATAAGACTACTTATTCAGATACTTAATAGTTTGATCGACAAGCCGGATACATTTTTCTTTATAAGAAATTTATACAGATATATAAAATGCACATTAATCAGTTTTTTATCTGTTATCATCTTGGGAACGAAAAAAAAAAAAAAAAAAATGAAAGAAAAGCATGTATTATGTCATTTTTATCTTTTTTAATATTTGTCCCACATGTGTAAAACATCTCTCTGGTCTCTAGAATGATCAAGCATCAGAGGGCGTTTCTTTACCGACAAAATGTAATATAAAAAGATTATTTCATCTGTCCCTGGTGTGTCTCTCACTAATTTCTTCCAGCGTCTCTTCTATCCGACTATTTTTTAACATCGTAAAATTAAACTATTTATTATTATTATTATATACTGTTATTAAAAATCAATAATAATAGGTTATTATTATAAAATAAATTAACTTTTTTAATTTTATCATCGCTCAATTCCTTCAGTAGGTGCATTCTATTATAAACTTTAATTCAAGGAAACTTTAAAAGCAACATGAAAAGTTAATTTCAAAAGTTTTGTTGTTACACAACAATAAAATTTAACTTTAGATTCTTGTTTATAACGTCTTTTGTTACTATTTTTTAAAAAACATTTTATTCTGTAATTAATATAATATCTTATTATTATTATTATTATTCCAAATAATTACAATCATACAAAAGAAACTTGATAAGTTGTTAGTTTTTCTTCTGAAAAGTCTTCTTTTATTATTATATTATCTTAAAAAAATAATAATAATTAAAGAAAAATTTATATATCGATAAATGGATAAATAATTTAAAGTCTTGTGAATGTACTGTGACAATGAATAATAAAAATGATAAATAAAAGAATAAAAAATAGTAGAGAGTTTGAATAAGGCCGGATGTTTGTTTTGAAAGGGTGAGTTACCAAGTCTCTGGAGAGCTACTGGTACGCAGTACACGGTGCATAGTGCATGTTACATATCAGTAGTGTACCGAGTTCTGTATCGAGAATTTCACCAGCACAACACAGTAAACCGGAAGCAGGTAACAATCACGTTACCGGTAGAAATATGACCAGTCAGCTCTCTTTCATTTATGTGTACACACTTACTACTAGATTTAGTATACTTAGGAGACTTGCTAGCAATTCTAGCAATGCTTGCTAGATACATCCACCTCTGCTCTGAAAATAAATATATTGTGGAAAAATATAGAATTGTATGGACTCTCGAGTATAAAGAAACAAAGTACACAGACGAGTAGATCCTGAATTCTCCTTTCTTCAGTAATCCTTTCTTTAGTATGAAAGTATCAACTTGTACTTTTGAATTGTGTCAGCATACTACCAAGTGCGTACATCTACCAGTTAAAAAAAAAAAAAAAACAATCAATGTAATTCCTTTGTGACATAGCATTATGATTTTATGCTCGTGAATATTCCCCGTTTTTATATTTTATGTAGCTTTGCTCCATTTTCCATTTTTCTCTAAAATGTTAATCGGTTTTCTGATAGTTTTATAAAACCGATTACAACCTGTTAATATATATTACAAACGTTCCGTTTATTAAATAATGATGAAAATTAAAGCGTATCGATGACAGTAATTTTAAAAAGATTATTAAATAATACCTTTGAGAATAGACCACCAGCAGTTTCACCAGCAGTTTGATCAGTTATCGATATGGATTAAAAGGACGACCTTTAATCGTTATTCCCTTGAGACTAGTGGGAGCTGTTAAAGTTAATCGTGTATGTCTGTCAACAGTATTACGTTATATTTGATCGGAACGGTCGCTGTTGTAGCGGTAATAGCGGTGAGGGTGACGGTCGTCCATTTTATGAGCTGATGATACCATTTTACAAATGCACATCATAACAATTGTTTGATAAATTTATATGTCTGTTGTCTATGTGCACATGGAGTTCATTTTATGGGTATCAGGGGTTGTTTTATATTTTTTATCTTTGTTTATTTTCGGTGGTACGTGACTAGATTGCTTTCACGGCGTGGGGTAGTGTCAAACCCCTTTTATATAACAAATATAGCACTGCAACCAGTGCAACATATTTCGAATACTGTTTACGGAATTTTCTAATATTACAAAAATAAACAAAAATAAACAAAAATAAACAAAAATAAACAAAGGTGAAATCGATGGTGTATATAATAGTCTCACTTTTTGTTGGTATCAATAGAGAGTGTAGCGGTTGAAACCTGGATGACTATTAGAGGAGAGCTATAATAAAGCGGAAGGTTTAAAAACAAAAGGCGCGATTGCTTGCAAACCGATCGATGAATCCGTCATTTCCGACACACACTACACCACAACTACGGCGGAGAGCGAACTAGAAACGCCCCCTGGCTTTTAAATTTATGCTTCAGTTGTCGATATTTTTTACTTTTTTTTTTTTTTTTTTTTAAACAGAGATATATAGAGATTACATCGGTTGAGACGGGTGATGTCTACTACCCCTGTGGTGGTTTTACGCAAAAGAGAAAGAGAATCTGAATTTCACAGCCGCGAGAAATTTATGTGTGAAATACCTTTACGCAAAACGCTAACGCGGACTTCTCTACACTGTATAGAAGTATAGAGATATAGAGATGTAGAGGTGATAGGTATAGAGATGGTTTGTTCGGGTATTCTTCATCTCGGCTCTCGTATAATATAGTATAAAGGCATAAACGGGTGTATGCTCGGCTCGGTGCACGCCATTACAGTGTCCCAGGGGCGAAAACTTTACGAAAAATGCCTGAATTTATGTCCGTTTTCCCGGAAACTTAGATTCTTCACTCATATCCATACACATTCACTGAAACTCTTGACCCGTTAAGAGTTTTCAAATTATTTATCACTGCCTATTGTCCAAGGAGACTATTTATCATTGTATTATCTGTTGTCGATTTTAGTTGCATGGCCAAACCAGATAACCCTTTTAATTCATTAACAAAACTTTTATCCATTATCATTTATTTTTTTTCAATAATAATTATTTTGTTAAAACTTTATTTTTCGCTAAAGTGTGATTCATAGTCCAAATAATAATGAATAATTATGTTGCATTTATAATAGTTAAAGAATTCATATAAAAAAGTAGTATGGATACTTGTTAGTAGAAATAATGAATTTAATTTAATAATTGATGAAAAAAAAAAAAAAAAAAAAAAAAAAAAGAAATGAATAGCTCTTGTTAACTTTAAAAGTTAATATCGTTAAATTAATTCGTGAGAAGAATGTAGAACCTTTATTGATTTTCGGAGCACGGAAGCACGGAATAGGAAGCAACTTCTATCCTCTCGCTTTGCTTTCAGCGCTGAACATCATAACCGCATCCATAATTTACAAGACTCTCCAGTTGGTAAAATTATTCACCAAATGATAAAATAATTCTTGCAACGGCTGGTGGATCAGTTTTACCTTACCGTATCTTCTATACATACCTTTTTTCTCTTAATTAAATAAAAAATAAATATTATTTTAACTATATAGAAAATTCATTTAGTAATGAAAACGGATTTAATGAGATTCCCGATAGTATTTAATCAAACGAAAAGGTAATGGTAAATAGTTTAACGCTGTAATACTATCAAAGTGAATTGATTAAATGTACAGAGAACTAATTAATAAAAATAAGAAATTATCAAGTAAACGTAAAAAGCTTTATGAAGCGTTTATGTAAATTTTCAAAGTTAATTTATACATGCATAAACATTATTAATGACGTGGATTGAGATTGATAATCACTTTTGTATATAGAGCAGAGAGTAGAGATAGTGAATGAGAGTGAATGCTCTATATCTGATAATGATTGGATGTCATGTTCACACAGAGAGAATAGCTAAAGTACCTTTGACCACAGGAAACTAATGTCTCTCCAGCGCTGATGAGAAAATCAACTGCCGTTTCACAATTACATCATCTTGTGCTGTGCTATAAAGTATGACAAGCCATCCCTTCAGTAAGCTTGGATGATGAAAGCATAATCGAATGTCCAAAACTTTCTCAGTAATTACTTTCAACAAATATACATATAATTTTTTGTACTATATTGTTCCAGGTGATATTAAAGTTTAAATATTAAATATAATATATCTAAATTTATGTTATTTATATATGTAATTTACGTGTGTGTGTGTGCTTGACTGTTTGAGAAAACTAGACAAGTGCAGATATACATAAAAAGTAAGTGGAAAGTGGGAAGTACACAGAGTCGTTGGCACGTTCGCTCTTTTAGACACCCAGCCAGAAAGTCTCTCCAATGTTTCTTTTACCCTTCTCAGCCCCTACGGAATCGTCTAATATGATCAGAGAGACAACTAGGGTCGCATAAGAATAAAAAAATGATAAAAATGAGAAACAAAATAAGAACATGTCATGGGAAATGCTTCGTGAAAACGAGACGAAAAACGAGCGATACAAATATATATACATATATACATACCACGACACCACACCTTTTCTGGCTTAATCGACAAACACACCGCTTTATTTTTATTTTTTATTTATTTTCTACGTGACTTAACTACTTATACCAGCCCTTAGATCCACTGCAGTAACAATTAGTCTTATGTAGTAATTTAAAAAAAAAAAAAAAATATTTTTTTTTGAGTTCTTAAATGATTATTAATTATCTATTAAATTAATGAATTAATTAACTGCTACAAATTCCGATATCTGTTGAATTATTAATCCCCCTGAAAAAGTATATTGACATCTACATTTCGATATTAATGTACTCATTATTTAAATTATGAAATTTGACCCAGTTGCAGTAATTAATTTCAATAAATTGAACACGGATTTCAAGTTTCAAGTGATATTCACAGCTGCAATTAATAATTTATTCGTGTTTTATAAATTTTTTAAGTATGGAATTATAAAATTCACTTACTTTCAAGTTTTCTAATTTAATATATAAAAAGTCTTTACTTTTTAAAATGAATGTGTAATAACACGTTGGCGGAATTCAATCTCAAATGACTTTTTACAAATGTTAATTTCTTATCAAACTCGTTGGAAGATTACAAATTCGCGATGGGACAAAGTTTCAAAAGTTTAGTGTCGTTCTTCTTTTGAGAAAACTGACTTGTAGTAGCTGAAGTAATAAATGAAATGAAGATAAAAAAAAAGGTCATTTGGCATCCGAAATAGAAGTAAATTTCTTGAATTTTTTGAATTTTTGTGCAGTCAACTTTAAACTAGTTTAGTAGGTTAAATTAAACAGGATTTTATCAGTTTTAACTTGATACTCGGAGACTTAATTGTAAGTAAATTATTTTACAATTTACAACTATGAAATTGAATAAAGCATGATTTATTTTAGTTGAATATTGAAATTGATGACAACTTAAACTATATATTAGTTTAAAGGTTTTGGTATTCAAATAATGTTATTTAAGCAATACTATGTGAGAAGTAAAGAGAAATATTCGGATTTGGAATACAAGTAAAATAGAATAGAATGAAAAGCATGAAACACGGAGCATGAAGCACAATGGCAATTCCTGTTGTAGCACCATGCACCAGAACTCATCAATTTTAGTCAACTCTCAACAATCCACGTCAAGCCTCACTTGAATTAAGTACAACCGCTGTTTACATATATATACATATATATTTCGTCAGATGGTTTGAATTCATTTGAATCGATATCTTTTTATAGTTTTTTCAACCGTGCATCCATGAAATAAATACGCTGTATGTTAAATCGTTAATTAAAATTAGATTTTTCCTGGTGATTATTTATTCTCTTTGAATATGTTTTTGGAATTTATTATTATTCATTAAATTTATCTTCTATATAGCGATTGGAAAGAATGGAAACTGAAAAATAATAAAATATATAATTTTCGTTGTACTTTGTTCAATTAAAATATTCTGTCGACTTATGTAAAATCAAAAAATGTTACTAAGCATTTATGTGTACTAAATATGAATTTTGATCCTTTTCAGTTTCAGTGAAATTTAATGTAATTACATAAAAGCTCATTTACGTTGATTAACATCTTTTGAAGTTACAGATGTAGATATTTTATTTTATTTAATTAATCTCGAGTGCATTGATTTTATAAAGTTAGATTAAATAATTTAACAGTCTTTTGAACTCATAGTCAACGGGTTTGTCGTTGTTTAAAGCATTCGAATTAATTTAACTCACTTTCATTTGAATGTAAACTGATGCGATGATAGAGATAGTACAGAAAAATTTGATAAAAGTAAAAAAATTCGTTGTACAGAGTTGAATTATAGTTATTTTGAAAAAGTTTAATGGACTGTAGGTTTATTAGTGCGATACGTAGGTGTACTAGTTAAAAATTTATTTATACATTTAAAACTTTAGGTATTCATATTTCATTTCATGAAATTGCATTTGCTGATACAGATTTAAACTTTTTAAAAGTTGATTATTATTATTATTCTTATTATTATTATTGTCCATGTGAAAATCTAAGAAAATTTAGCTCAATGTGACAGGAAAAACCACTATCTTGATCCATTAACTTTACCATTTCAAACAAAACTTTTTACCGGGAAAACTTGTTGATGTGCAGCATCATACTCTCCGAGGATTTCTTTTCCAGGAAAAGGAAAATTTCAATCAATCGAATTATTAAACTTTAACAAACTTTACAATTACTTTGGATCAATTCAACCTCACTCAATTGTTAATGTACCTGGTATTTATAATTTGACAAAGTTTTAACTCACTTATCTTTAAAGTAAATATTCAAGGTACATAAGCTATAAATTAAGTGCCGCTATTGATCAAAATTAAACCATCTTATAAGATTTAATAAAGTTAATTAAATTTTTCCAAGTGATAAGAATGAAGCTGTTAAGTTAATAACGCTAAATACAGAAATAAGAGTAGTCAAAAAAAGTTTTTAAAAAAATAAAACATAAATAGTATTCGTTATTCAAGAGAGTAGATGGAACGTCTTTCTCTTGTATTTTTTTCAGTTAGACAAATGTGCTTGCTTTTACGTCTAGCATTTAAATGGAACAACGTGATGGAGGAAAAAGACGTCTTTCCGTATGAAAACGTTGCATCGTATGTAAAGAAATACACAAATAAAAATAAAAATAAAAAAAAAAAAAATAAAATATAAAATATAAATATACAAAGCATTTCATTCGCCAAGAAGCTCATAATAGTCAGAGAGCAACGGCCAGCTATAGAGTAAGGGTTAAACGCTGAAATATCTATATGTGTATGTACTTATACGTACATGCTAAAATATTTTTTGTATAAAGCATTGCAGTTGGGGTATAAGTGTATATAAGAAGTCTCCATGCTCTTATATACAAATATGTATGGCATTATATTGAGGAAATGGATTTTTCTTGTTACTCTTCGATAAAAGTATAGCTTCTTTGCATCTTTCTGTGATAACTGTGTTGTTTTTCATTTTTTATAAAATCAAATTGTCATTTAATGTATGCATGATCAATATATAGCTAAAGGGAAAATTTAATTAATAAAATAATTCCGTTTAATCAATTTATAGTATTAAATATTATCGTAATTACGGATTCAATTATAAATTTTTTAATATCCATGTATTGTTATTGCGGTTTGGCACATTTTCATTGTTTTCATTAACAAAAGCTCATTCAGTATTTTATCAATTGTGGGGTTAATATTAATGAAATTTACTTTTTGAAAATATTTATTTAAAATTAACCAAGTATTATGATTAACAAATCAAAGAATTAAAAATATATATAATATATTAGAGGCATCTTTAGAGAATTTTGTTGGTGGTGTATATGTATGGGTTCTTATCTAAAATTCTTGGGGATTGACCTCTCGACAAGCATTTACGGGACAAACCCACACGTTCAATCGTTTATCTTGAAAGGTTTAATGGATTGCGACGTGCCAGAGGCGAGAGGCGGGTTTTAGCACACGCGAATCTACGTTATATATTTATATGTGTGAATATATGTGAGGGTTTACCGATTCACACAAAGGAAAACCGAACAGAGAGTTAGCTGTGGGTATAGAGTGTGGGAGGGTGAGGTTAAAGGGAGGACTCATTTGATGCCGGAAGGGTACCAAGAGCTGGAAAGAGATAGAAAGAGGTACAACAGACTCAATTCAAATGGTATCACCAAGACATATCCTTTTAACATTTTTCTCATTAAATCGATTCCGAGTTTGTTATTTCATCACCAAAGCGAGTGAATAAAAAAGTTTAGTAAAATAATAAAAAAGGCTATCCCACAAGGTATACCTTATATAGTTATATATTTATATATATAGGTATTCCATATCCTTTTCCCATTTCTTACTTTCTTACTCTGTAAGCTTTCACATAATTTATGTAATTCAGTCACGCTGAGCTATCATCCACCTACCTACTATTTTATTACATTTTTTTCCCATTTAAATTTATTTTTATTCAAACATTATATCTTCCAACCGATAATTGATAATACTTTAATGCTTGTTCCTTTCTCTTTCCTTATTCACCCTTATATACCCGTTCAAATCCCTCGATGTACTTATTATTCTCTCTACTCTATTTTATTTTCAATTTTTATTAAATATTTAAATGTATAACGAAATTTTTTTATTTTATTAAATATAATTGGTACATGTAGGAAAAATGAATATCAACTCTGTGCTATAATTTAATTAAAAATATAATTGTATAATTTCGTTGGAAAAAATTACCACGAAGAATACATTTTTTCGATTTATTGTACCTCCAGCGTAAAATCTGAGTTTATTATTTATGCAGTGGAAAAGAACGTGAAAATTCGGAGAAAAATTGATGACATAAATCCTGTCAAATGGCATTAAATATTTACAATATCTAAAATAAAAGTTTTTTTTTATAAATCCAACAGATATTAAATAGTCATATGGATGAAATTTTAAAGATTGCGAATTTGAGAGGGATTGAAAAGGTTATTGGATCCGGAATTTAAATCTACTCACTTATTCTCGACGTCTATTCTCCGACAGATTACTCAATAAATTTCCGCAAGAATAAATCATCAAAGTGTCGCCATCCTCAAACGCCGTCTACAAAATCTAACCTATTAATGATTTAAGTTAACAACAAAGACATTGATTAAACTTTCATTAAAGCCTATCATTACCATTTATTATTATTAATTTTTCATTAATTTATTCCTTAAAATTTTCTTTAAATAAAAATTAATCGATTATACATTATATACTGATAATGAGCAATTGAATTGAAAACAAATAGATTAATAACTGGATTTCCAATAGTTTATAGTTTGAGAAATGCAACGTTTGATGACAGTAGTCACCGATGGTGGTATACGTGGATCAGGAAGCCGGATTTGAGCTAAGAAAAGTTATTAAGCTGAATAAAAGGGAGCGAGAGAGAGAGAAAGACTTTAAACTATTCCGAAGCGAATCAACTTCTATTCCGGAAGACGATTGCGGCTGAAATGCCATCCGGGGATCCGGAGCTCCAGCTTTAAAAGTATTTCATTTGAATATCAAACTCAGCTCTGCGTCAGTAGCTCCAGACGCGAATAATAACAACAAATAGTGTCTTGACGATGGTTAAATAACTCGACTCCACTCAACTTTCTTTTTACTCGACGTGATTATTGTCATTTCATTACAATCTTTATTTAACTCTAGACTTTTCATCTACCCATTGACTTATTCACTATTACCTTTGTTTGTTTTGCATTTCAATTAATTAATAATCAGCTTGTATGTAATTGTAAATTTATCAATCAATTATATATTAAAGTTTCATTCATCAGTGTAATTTAATCTGGTAAATAGTGTGTCATTAATTCAACCGATTAATTTTTCATTTAGTTTGTCATCCGTCATCATCATCATCATCATCATCATTGCTAAACAAATAAATTATTAGTATTTGTGTTAAATTTTATAACATACTCATTTATTAAACTACCATGGTTTGAATAATTAACAATTCCCATTGATAAATTAAAAAAAAAAAAAATTTAATTAAAATTTTTTAATTAAATAAAAAAAGATATGGAGTTTATTAAAGCCCAAAAAATCAATTACTCTATTTTACCTCGGTGTCTCTCCTAATTAGTCAGTTCGACCTTTCGGATAATTTTGCTAAGAACTAATTTAATAATTTAGTAATTACCTGTGAGTCGTCAGAGACTTGGTTAATAATAATTAAATAGATAATAGCGAGGTGGATGTTTAAAAAATAAATAAAGTTCAGGTAGTTGGTGTATTAAAGTTTATTAAGATACACATAAGTGTGTTGTGAAGCCCCTATCGTAATAATTATAAAATGGTTAGGTTGTGATCTAACTAAGACAGTGTACACTGTAATATATAATACTTACGCTGTACCGTAAGTAAGTGTTGTATAGATATATAAATTAAACTTTGCAACTTATCCAATATCCGGCTGGCAAAGGATATTAGATGAGATGAGTGTACTTGAATCTTTGATGAAATTTACCAAATTCTATGCATACTCAATATAAAATATATATTATATATAATATATTAGATATATAGTATAGATCTGATCGATCGTAGGCATTGATTTGATATTTTGATTGTGCTATCGGATTCAGTGAATATATTGAAAGATAAATGTGGATGACATAATTTAAGTTGGTTTTGATTTAAAAAAAGCTCTTACTTTAACAATTGAATGTACTTAAAGCGTGAAATTTCCCGAAGGCTCAGGCGGGAAGATATGAAACTAGAACTGGGAACAAGAATATCGAATAAATTGAGTGTCGGTGGTGTAGGTGGTGTAGGTAGATGGTGCGGCTGGCTCAAACAAACTCAAACCAACTCCTATCCAATGTTCCTGGGCCTGGGCCTCAGGGACACAATTTCTCTTCTTTGTATTTTCTTCATTTTTCCTACCCATCGTTCGCGTCATCCAATTTTATACGCAACTTTACCCCATTATTTATTACTCTACCAAGACTTGAATTGCTTTTCATCTGACGAATCATTTTAAATCTTTTATAAATATTCTCGAGCACTCAAATGTATCCCTTAATGTCTTTATTTTTTTATTTTATCTTAACTAATGAAGTGTTGCTACAATTTACAACAGGAATAATAATAATAATAATAATATATAGGATAGAGAAACAGATTCCATGTACCTGAAAGAGTAGTATTATACAACCTAGTGGTATCTCAGCGAACGATTTAATAGGGGCAATTCGAGAGCAGTGCCCTCGGGGATATCTCGATGGAGAACTTTAATACTATTAGAGCTTTCGTAACACCTAATCAAACATTATGCCTTAATCTCACAGTGTCGCCGTATATACTGCTTGGCACCTCTGCTGCTGCTGCTGCTGGTGTTACTACTATTAACTGTTTCTCATCATATTTTACCAAGGATAATTTAATTAGAGCTCATCCAGCTTATGTAACCGCGTTAATACTCTTTAATAAATCTTTTTTTTTTTTTTTTATTTTTCAATTTTATATGATGGATTATTTGAGTTTATAGAGTCCGATAGTGTTTGCACAAATTCTAGTGTTGTCATTACGAAATATAATATTTATGTTACGACTTTTAACTTTCCGGCAAACAGTCTAGTTATATGTTGTATCAGCTGAAACATGCTCCAATGAATTTCCAGAGTTTTATATTTTGCAACCGTATAGACAACTATCGCGTCCAAACAGATTTGAATTTTCAGTTTATACTCGAGTGAACATATACATTTGAATTTCTCCATCTTCCTCTTGCCAACATTTAATAATCATTGCAAATAAGATAGCTTTGCTCTGGATACATACACGTTATGTCGTTATATATATAAATATATGTATATGTATATGTATATATATAGAGAAATGTCAAGCCAACACCCGATATATATACCAATGCCATTTGCATCCTGTCTCTTTACATTGTGGATAGTGGGTGGATGATGTTGGTACTGAAGATGGCCTCACCAACTCTCACCAATTCTCTCACTCTCTCTCTCTCTCTCTCTCTCCCTTTCTCCCCGATAAACACTCTAGGTGTAAACGTAAATACATATATATGCATTAACATGTACATGTGTGCATTGAGGATCGGCGTGACCAACTTGTATTCACTTTATCTATATCTATATGTATATGATTATATATGTTGAGGAGGTAGTTAGGATCTCTTCTTGTTCTTCTACGGTCATAGTAAAAGCGCCACCGTGAATAATGTTTACTGTCTACCCTACTGTTAAGTACTGGGATCTTTAAGCACCCGGTACCGTGTGCTGGTGCTGGTGTCGTTGCCGGTGCCGGTGTATCTTCCATATGCTTAATTGTCGGAAAGATTTATTTTTTTTCACTGCTGTTATTCATACTAAGTCATTTAATTATTTTCGAGATAAATTTAAACTAAAACAAATAATTATTAATTTAATCAAATTTACTTATTATAGTTCATTGTCAATTATCTCTCATAAATCTTCAAAAGATGACAGTTTCATAATATAATTTTCGTGGTTTTTTATTTTGCTTACACGTACTTTTAGTGTTGAAGAAATTCAATAAACTAAAGATCACCATTCACTCTTATTTGCAAGTTTATATAGATATATACGGACGGTGAAGACTAAAACAGTAAAACAATATATCAAGGGATACATAAACCGGCTTAGGCTCTGAAACTGTCGAAACGTGCTAGTTTCGAGGATCACCAAGATTCAAACATTTTTTTTTTTTATTATTATTATACGTATTACCTTGATTGAAAATAACCATAAACTAGTCACATGCACATTTATTATATTATTATTACTATTACATGTAAAACCTAGTATAAAAGATTGTATTTATCCTCTTTATCAATCTATATTTATAATGAAAAAAATTATAAATTTGGTTGTTTGTTTATTAAGAAAAATATATATGGAGATTGGGGCAAATTGGAGGAGCATGTACTCTGAACATTGTTACTGCTTGGAAATAAAGAGCTCCCACGTGACTGAAGAGCATATATACAGCGTCAAACATCCACCCAGTAGTTAAAATAAAAAAAAAACTTTAAATCTTGGCTGACAAAGTAGTGAGCCGAGGAAAAAAATAGATCTCATTACTAACGTACCCTGCTTTTTCATTTTTTATTTTTATATATGTATTTTTTTTTTTTTTTTTTTTTTTCATTTCTTTCTTTTCTTCCTTTTTTCACTATCCTCCATTGTGTTCGTGAGATCCTCAACTTGCTAAGAGAACTTTTCATATACTTTACATCAACATCTACACAGATATAGTTACACGTATGTGATAGATGGTGATGTAAAAATAATGTCGACTTTTTTTCACAATTTCAACAATTTCATATTTGTACAAAGATCATTAAAGTTGTTGAAATTTCTCGTTATTTTTTTTTTCTTTTTTTTTTTTTTTCCAAGTTCGGGAAATAGCTCACGTGTTAAATATTTCAGATTCTTACAAATGTGTTTTTGAATAAAATATTACCTTCATTATGTTTATATTAAAGATTGAAGCTTTGCTTCATCACTATATATAATATTCATTAGAGAATTTCCATACGTCAATGAATGTCAAATTGAGTGATTTAGAATTGAAATATCACATGATATTTCTAAAAATAAAGAAATGTTGAATTTATTATAATTACCCAAATGCCAATGAAGATGTGAAATTGAATATTAATTAAAAATAAAGCGTCGTAGCAGCTAATTATTTGCTCATACACCCAGAAATAAACTGAAAGCAAGTTTTAGAGTTTTCCTTTGTTCTCAATTTGTTACTAAGAGTAGAATTGTTGATCGTTCAATAAGTAATAGTTTTTTTTTTTTTTTTTTTTTTTTTTTTTTCATTTTCCACAACAAAAGAGTATAAAGAATATGACTAGGAAAAAAAACACACACACCCATATTAAGAGTGCACTTACAAAGAAAACCCGTAGGAAAAGCTCTTGTACTATTATTCAATTCAACAACGGAGAATAAATAACGGAGACAAAAACAAAGGGTAACAAGAAAATTGTTGTCAAAGAAATTTATAGACAAAACAAAGTTTTTTCTTCAGCTTTATGATGAGAGTTGATGCATAATGATTAATAATAAAAGATTAGACATTAATAATGCATAAAATAGCAAAGATTTGTTACTGTTGAATGATTTTAACTGGATTGTAATAAATCTGAGGAAATTAAAAATAAATCGGTAGGAGTAAGAGCTATTGGTAAAAGTGAATAACTTATTGTAAAAGTATAATAAATATAAAAATATGACAGCGTTATAAAAAGTTTGAACGTGTTGTAAAAATGTTATTTCTCGAAAAGATAAGAAGAAAAAGTATTATAAGACAGTATATGTATAGATATATAGTAGGGTATGCGGTTGCGAGGTTCTCAGTACTCCAGACGAATATATTGATTGATGTGTTGGGCAACCTGCTCGGAGGGAACTTGTGCTAGCGCCCCTCTTGCCAACAGAAACCCCTTTCAACCAAATAGCTCTTGAAGCTTTCTTTGGCATCTTTTCCACCTCCAGACTCCCCCTCCTATCCTTCTCTTATGACCATGGGGCTTTTGAAAGCACCTCTTGAAAAACTTTTCTGACATTCCAGCTCTTTTTTCTTGTATTTTTACCTCAGTTGTCTTTACCAACTCCCCAAATAACTATTTCTCATAAAAAATCATTCATTTTCTCAATATCGAGTGTTGTACTTTTAAATATTTTTTATTTTCTTCAAAAGATAATATTTTTAGAAAGATGAACCAAGTTTCAACGATATGGTAAACAATTTAGGTTATGTCGGTAAACTGAACATCAGAGTAGATGAACGAGAACAAAGTTTTATACTAAGATGAGTGATCTGACATTTCTGTGAAATTTTCTGCAAATGAATCTGATTTAAAACTTTTGTTGCACATATATGCTTAAATATATCTACAACGTTACAAGAGAATTCCTTTTTGTTGGCTAAAAGAAACTTAAGCTTCAAAATGTACTTCAATCCATTCTCAACTTACTTGAGTTTTAAAAATAAATACGCTTGCTCAAAAATATCAAAGTTGTTGCTTAAAGGAACCAACTATTGATCCCACATATATGCAAAAGTAATATTGCAAGTCGAGAGTTCTACTTAGCATTTAAAGAATAAATATATTCAAAAGTTAAGGATTCCCCTTAGTCACAATGGGTATATGGTATAAAGTGAAAAACAGATAATAATAATTTAAAACATTTAAATCCCACAGGTGTGATGCTTTGTATAATTGGCCGTTTCGAATTTTAAAATAGTCACGTGACTAAATGGAAAACACATACCTCCAAGGGTTTTAGTAGTATACCAGTAGGGTGGAAACAGATTTCCTCTTGGCGGTTTACATTATATTCAGGACACGTCTTTTTTTTTTTTTTTTTTTTTTTTTTTTTAAAGTTTCATTTTTTTGGTGGGTCCAAGTCCTTCCATTATCTTTCCAGTGATAATTTTTTAGGTCTTTTTTCTCTTTTTTTCATCTATATATATTTATATTTTTCCATTCTCACAGATAACCATTCATTTTTTTACACTCGGAGAGTAAAGTACGGAATTGTTAAATTGTTCACAATGACAGATCGTTTTGTAAGAAAAACCACACGAGTTGGATATTTTTTTTTTTTTTTTCATTTTTTATTTTTATACCTTTCTACCCTGATTCAATGTCACCCAGTGCTATTCCCCAGCTCCAGTTGACATGCCATAACAAATTACAAAAAAACGCCGGTACGTGATTTCGCGTGCGTAAAAAGTCCCTTTACGATTCGGTAAATCTGCAAAGTCAAGCAATATTTATCTTTTAAATTCAAACTATATGCGAATAATATGTGGAAATAAAACAGCAGTTGTTAACAAACCGCTTCTGGATATAAATAACCGTTTACCGATTAATTCATTACAAATAAGCAGAAGGTATGAATAATAAACGGATGGATGAATTTTAATTTACTACTCTTGGTCTTGACCATTCTCAAAGTGTAAACAGATAGCAGGAGTACCTACTTCTTCACCAACTTGAAAAACTTTATTTTTTTAACTTACCCTCTTTCTTCAACTGAACCCGGAGAACTGAGAATAACTCAGATAACAGTTTAAAAAAATAAAAAAAATAATAAAATAAAAAAAAGTGAAATGAAATGTTAAAGTAAATCCAAAAGATGTGAATCCATAGTAGCCCGGAGTGATTTAGGTGAATCGCGTGCAACCATTCCTATCACTATCGCAATAACCTTTAGTTTTTATTTTAAAAAGTTTTTCGCTCTTTTTCTAGTCTTATTTCTATTCATTGTGAGTGAAAATCGGTTTCTAGTTCGAGGAAGATTTAGAGTGTTTGAGGTTGAAAGGGGAATAATATCGTTTCTAGTGGTATCAGGAAAAGTCGGATATGTTGTTAAATGTTAAACCATGGATCCCATAAGTACAAACCCATCAGATGTGAGCTGTAGGTTATGGGTTAAGTTAAGTCGATGCACATCGCCCGATTAGTGTGCGATCAGAGGGAGCCTAACCACCCGGGTTTTCTCAAATGACAGGGCGTTGGTCCAGGTGTTGGTTGCTACACCTAACCACTAAAATCGTATGCAAATTGTTCGAAACCTGGGGATCAAGTATTAACGGATTTAAAACCGATATGCGTGTTACAAGTAGGCTTTCCACGGTACGACACCACCAGACGGCTATCAGAATTCATTGCCAACTATAGTCTTGTTAATCTAGACGTTTACTGTCACCTTATTTTTTTTCTTTCTGCTATTCGTATAGATAGTTATATATGAGGATGAAAATAGCAGCAGCAGGTCGATTTTGTTTGATTACACTCATCGGTAATACCAAACTTGAATTGTTAATTCAACAGTGATGTTTCTTGGTGAATGTACACACACGTACAGGAAGCATGTGCCGATGCGTAATTGAATTTGTCACTTGACATCCCACGCTACGTAGTGTTGGTTATAAATTCAATTATTTGATTTACTCTTGGTCCTGGAATATCTTAAGCCATTTTGTCTTGAAGACGAATACTAAGAGTTATTCCAAGATGCTCTATTCTCTTTCTCTTTCTCTTTCTCATTCTCATTCTCCTTCAACTTGGTACTGTTTGTACGAATGCGCATTATTCTGCATTCGGGCGCTGTAACTCCCTGTTTCCGATCGATCAAGCTTCACTAGTTCGCACCACTCCAACTAAATTATACCAACTTCAATATTCAACATCCATCTACTTTCAAAGGTTCTTGTCTATAAATGAACTTTTTTAATACATTTAACTACATACATTTTAAATTAATAATGCCAATCCCACTGTTTGAGGACTTTATGAGCACGAGTTAACAATAAAAGGCAAAATATTGATTTGCTTGTTACAAAATTAATTTTAGTTTACTAATTATACATTTATAAGCTTTTATTTTTTTTAATTCAATGACATTTCATTAATAACTACCAAAACTTTTTTGTAATTTCAAAAGTTTAATTAATTTATTTGTAACTTTTTTTTTATTATTCATTAAAATGTTATCAGAGTAATTACAAATTGAAACTTCGTTAACATTTATTAAAATTTACATTATTAATTAAAATTGATTTGTAAAAAAGTTTAAAAAAGTTTTATAAATAATATGAATATTTTATTATTTTAATTGTTAAAAAATAATAAACAATAACATATTGTCATGTAAAAAATACATTTTCATTTTTTTTCAAATAGAATAATTGATCCCGTCGTTAATAATAGTATACTTCGATTAACAAACATATTTTTTTTTTAAAAATCAAGATTTTCTACTGCGAGTCAGGTGTACGTATCAATTAAAATTGTTGAAGAGATATTTATATATTGATATGCTTTTGTTGATCGTAAAATTCACTAAAAAATAAATCAATATATGTAGTAACTCTATCTTTTCGTTAGTTATTGTTTTATTTATTTCTATCTCTTTCCATAGAAAAAGGATAATAATCTTTCAGCTAATAGTTACCTCGGGTGTATGTAGTTACTGTTTTAACGTAAACATGACTAAAAGTTAGCATGAGCGATCATCACTGAAAGATATGATAAACTTGTCAACATGCAATCACAATTATTATTTTTGTAATTAAAGTAAACGTTAATATTCTTATCCAAATAAAAATTTAAAATAATTGCAGAAACTTTGTAAATAATTGAATCAATTAGCAAGCAATTTAATCTAAAATTACCATTTGACTGACGACAGTAATGATAATAATAATAATAATAATTTAAAAGAGATAAAAAAAAAATTCAATAAACTCGTGAGTATACAGAGTTTTGATCGGGTAAAGAAGATAGACACGTAAAGACGATAAATAATTCGTAACCAATAAAAAAGATAAAAAGTTGAATCAAGTTCAATTTGTAGTTGCGGTATATATATTTTCGGATTATTAGTCGATAAGAATTTAATCGAGTTCGGAATACTGATAAGTTTCTTTCCAATATACATAAATATATATCGAGTTCTTGCTGGAGGGTAAATACGTGATGACTACCAAGTATTGAATAAAAAATTCAATAGTTACGAGCTCGTTCGAATATCGCGATACATTCGTTAACATTACTCACTTTTTTCTTCTATTCTATTCAGAATAGATAACAAAAAAAAAAAAAAAAAAAAAAAAAACGTATTAAGTACACGTGCTACAATGATTTTTATCTTAATGATTAATGGTTGTTTATCAGCAAAATGCCATCCGATCCACAGAAAAGATGTGCGCACTGCATTATATAATATTGATGTTATTTTAGTGCATTTATGTACATTTAACAATTTTACCGTGTGTTAATATAATCGGTGATCTTCTAAACGATAAATATAGATGAAGAGATATTTACTGTACGGGCTGATTATTCATGTCAACGTGGGTATGAAATATAACCCGAGATATCTACGTACCAAGTGCACTAATAATGCCTCCATGCTTTATTCATATCGATTTTCATAATGTGGAATTATTTTATATATTTTTTTTTTTCATATTTTACTAAGTGAAAAGTAGGATGTGATTAAATTGTTTAGATAAATATTAAACCAACTCAAATAAGGGATATTTGTTTCAATATTTGGATCTCATAAAGGGTTAACGCGTGAGATTATGACCATTGGAATTTGTAAGTTAAGAAAGTACAATATAAAGGTATAAGCAATTAAGATAGTGAGTTGGTTATGAGATAAAAAGACAACCCTGAGTGAGGAGTCAAACAGAAAAGGTAATTACTGAGAAAGTTAACTTAATGGGTTAGCTTACGTATGCGCAACCATTTTTACAATTTTTAATGCTGGTGGTCGTTTCTCTAAAAATTACTACCGGTACAGTTAACTAAAAATAATAAATATTATCACAGGTGAAGATGATTAAAATAAATTATAATTATTCTTTATTTTATATTTTAATTTCTAACAAAATATTATTCCAAGAAACACATTTAATGCTCGGTAATAAATGTAATTAAGATAATATTAACTTATTTAATTGCTTAAAGTGTATACTTGTACTATTTAATGTGACAAATGAAATTTATTATTCGTGTGGTTCATTTTGTTAAAATAATTCACCCGATAATGTATATGAGATAAATATTATAAGCTTTAAATATTTGTCCTTTTGACCTCTTTATTTCTCATTTAATTTTCTATGACATTATCATGTCATATTTCAATCCATCGAAACCAAATTTATTTAATATTTTTGACTACTTCTTAAATCTATTGTGGTAATTTAATTCTGACATGGGGCAAAATTAAATAATTCAATCAGGTTAATGGTGAATAATTGTCATCCATAAATTTTATTATATATTGTGATTAAAAAAATGAAAAAGAAAATAAATAAAAAAAATAAAAAAGATTGATAACAACAATTCCGTACGAGTTGACGTGGGTATCGATAAAACTGTATAGAAAATAAATGAAATTCCTGGAATGTCCAGTTATCAAAGCAATATACATATACTGTATATATATATAGCGGCTTTGAGCACGTATGAATACTGAAAACATGATTGGAATATATAAAAAAATTTAAACTTTTGAATCACCGCGAAATCGTGACGAAACGAGATCTATCATACTATCGATATTTCATTCTATATCACAGAAAATATACACTATACAATTCGACGATATATTTTTCACTGCATAAATTATATTTATTTATATATTATCATTTTATATAATTAATAAACCATTTTTGTAAATATTTATTGCAGATGTGCCTGACCCAATAGTAAATCACGTTCTTGCGGACGCAGGACAAAATGTAACACTGGAGTGCCCTGGTGTAACGGAACGCTCTGTTGTTTCGAGGCTTGTATGGCGCGCTAATGATTATCAAATTGTCGAGTACGGTAGCCAGAGTATCACCTATTTTGTTCATCACAACCGAATCATACTTTCGGACAAAAACTTTACGCTGTTCTTTCGGCCAGTGCAATCTGAAGACAGTGGCGAGTACCAGTGCATCGTTAATAGCCGAAATATTCCAGAAGTTATCGTAAATCTCACCGTCCAAGGTAAGTTATCAATTGTTTTAAATAACTTTAATCTATGTTAATTATCAATACCCAATACGATAATATAGATTCAAAATCAAATTCAATCTTATTTAATTTAAAATATCAAATCTAAATCCGTAAATACCTTAAACTAATTTCAATTTATATGTAATATTTCTGCCCGCTTGCGGAAATAAACCTAATATTAAATTAATAAACAATTTACGGTGATTAATTATTCAAAATCGACACGCTAATATGAATTTCAGCGTCTATAAATAAATGAATAATTATTTTCGAATATCACAGCGAAATGTTTGTAGAGATGCACTCAGATATAAATATAGTATTAAGGATAATAACCAAATCGATAGTCATGAATAAACTAAATTTTATAAATTCGTCGTGGTTGTAATTTGTTTTGAGAAAACAAGTTCACTGCCGATAAAGTTTTAAGAGTTAACTTAAAACTCAATGCTCGAGTCAACTCTTGAAAAAGAACTTACCGAGAAAAAAAGAATATCAACCCATAAGTGCATCAATTTTTTGATCATGTTCGACTAGTAAAACCGTCGGTATTTATAAAAATAAATAGAAAAAATTGACAGGTATCGAAATAGAATAATACATAAATAATATTTAAAAAGCATTGAGGATGATCGAGATAAAGGTGAGGGTAAGAGTATAAGAATAGTCTGTGTAGTAATCTGTCGAGAAAAATTGAATTTTGTTTTTATGCCTTTATGTCTTTATTTATCGGTGGTGATGGTAAAAGAGTAACGTTCAATAAAACACAGGACAGGATCCTGTCTTTACATGATAGGTAACGTGTAGCGAAGAAAAGTATCCATATAGCCAGATGTATAGAGAATTGTTGATTCATATCACGTATCCTTCTTGTGGATAACCAATACCCTCTAACGTTATATCAACCATTAAAATGAATATTTCTTAAATCCGTACTGATGATATATTATCTTTTGTTTTTTGTCCACACCCTCTGCAGCGCAACTATCCCTTTTCTTTTTTTCTTTTTTTTTTTTTCTAGAGATAGGTACTTTTATTTTGCTGACACGTTTCAAGCATTGGATTAAGGTCACCCGCATTTTTCTTACTTTCTCCTTCTTCCGTATACTTCCTACTATTCTACTGTACCTCTTAAAGCAACAATTCATTCTAACAAATTGTACTCGAAAGTCAGATAATAGGATCCGTGCGTGATGAAAATATTATCGTTTCATCACTGAATTCCAGATGCATCTCTTCTTTTATAATATTCTAATGTCAACCTCTATTATTTATTTTAAATCAATGGTTGTTACATTTTTCATCCTTCTTTATTTCTCTTTCGTCACTAAGCCCTCGGGTGACTGAAATTTACTTTAAAACGTCTATAGGATAGAATAGTATACAGATAAGTAATTTGGAAAAAAAAAAAAAAAAAAAAAAAAAACAAAAAAAACAAAAAAGGAAAATAATTTGTCGTCAAGCAGACGAGTTACTTATCCGTAAATCCAGTTCTAGGCATTTTTTTACTCTTCCGAGCATTTTCCAAGATCCGCCGAGGGCATTATGGCAAAGTACCTCCGGATTGGAAGGGCTCTTCCTTCCCAAGTACTAGCTAGGCGAAGCCATAATCAGAAGAGCTATTTCACTCGACGGGTAGAAACTAAAGTAAGAGGGTGATGCCTTATTTTACCCTATTTCTATATATATATATTGATGGCCTTCAATTCACCGAGAGATCATCATCTCATCCATTTCTGAATTCGCTACATTTTTTTTCCTTTCTTATACTATTTATTTACTTTTTCTGTCTTTTTTTTTTTTTTTTTTTTTTTTTATGTATTACGCACATGCTACTCGAAACACTTACAAATTACATATAAATTTTATCGTTAAATCACAAAAATTTATTATTTGGAACACATTTATTGGTGGGTTGGACTTACCAAGGATTTATTTAACCGTTATAAATCTATTCTACGTGATTCAATCTCGGTGATTGAAGTACGTCGCAAAATTACATTATACGTCAAATATAACGCAGGAAATTCCCAAATGAATATTATACCAATATGGACGTGTATTTGAGATTCTTACCGTCATAAATGAAATCGATACTAGAATCAACGAATCCGAACAGTGGCTCTGCGAAGTGATAGGTTAATAAATTAAATTCGACAGCTAATACTAAAATTCGATATACAGATAAAATTTTAGAAACCAACATTTGCAATATTATTCTTCGATATCCTGTAAATGAAAGCCAGTTGAAGTTGATAATTTTATAATAATTCTTATCATTTCATGTTCTTATCTGAGTATTAAAAATATTATTTCACATTAATAATTCATCTGTTGGGTTGAAAAAGAAAACGGCCATGTATACAATGTTACAAAGCGATGAGACTTATTCATATGCATAAAATAGTAATGTTAGGATAATAAAACTTTTTATAAATTCATCAGTCTCAACTATGTAATAATAATTATTCATAGAATCACATCATTGGTATTCTCCATCATTCCTATATCATATCCTAGTACCCTTTCAGGAATAAATAGATATCTATGTATTTATGTATGAATGTATGAATACATAGGATGCATTTGTAGCGAACATAAATTTAGGCTGTCACATTAATTGATATTATAACATACACACCAATAAGTCATTTAATTAGGGAAATCCGGGCACACAAATTGTTAATCTGCTCTACATATAAAGTCTTCTTACTGGAAGATTACCAGTGCCTAACGTCATCGTATATATAATCTATATATAATCTACAAATGATTCACACATTCACCGTCAACATACTCAGCTCTAACAGATTATCATTGAGCAACATGACCGACGTGATGTCATCGATCTGCACTAAATGCGTTTTCACACGAACATCCGAGGTATATACCAGTTATATTCCTACTCTACTCTATAACTAAATATTGAATTACGAGCTACCATCAGAGCCAAAGCTAGATCAGTCTTGATTATTATCTTCAATATCCTATCTTTTTAAAATAGTTACTCGTTGCACGCAAACAATCCTCCTTATCATCCTAAATATAAATAATCGATAATTCTCACTTTAATCAGGTTAATACTCTTCAACTTTTTTATTTTTTATTTTTATTGAGGTTACAGGGTGGAGTCAAAGATTCTATTTGAAATAAAAGTTATTATTTTATGAAACTAAAGTAATCACAGCATTAAACTGAAAATAAATATTTTTGAGGAAATAAAATAGAGGGTGTGTTCGTAAATCTTAGTTAAGCGAACAACCGGCATCTCGTTATCGAGCAGTCAATGTCATTAATCTAAGGCAAGCTCTAATCTGTCCTCCCTCTTTGGTTCAAAATCCCAATCTCCCGGATTCTATATTCCTCATCCGTTTTATCCCTTCCCCTCTCATTCTCTAGACCATAGCTTACCATACCACGCCATACCGTTCCTGGGATAATGTTGGATGAGAATTCAAGGCTGTCGTGAATGTAATTTAAAATCAATCGTCCGTTACACACTTTAGTCGAAAATATTATACTTTATTAAGGAGATTAAAATCTCCTACCTTCATTCTTTATTATTTTAATTTACTTTTAGTGTATTTAGTTATTAAAATAATAATTATACCAGCATAAGTAGACTGGCAAGTTTTAACACTCGGTCAATAATAATTAAATCATAAGGATTACAAATAAATGTACCGTTAAAGGTATTACGTGATTCTGTCTCAGTAATCAATTATTAATTAGTGTAATCGGCTTAAAAAATTATTAATTAAAAGTGAACTTTGTTCTTCTGCTTGGATATAATTTTAATTAAACAATATTATCAATGAAAGTTATTTAAGTAGCTTGAATATAAATATATTAATGTTGAGTTTATCAAATTTGTCACTGTCAAGATGCCGAAATAAAACCATTAATTTACAATGTAAAGCATAAAATTAGTAGTATTAATATAAACTTTTCTGTTCAATGGATTCATTTAAGTCAGATTCAATATTCACCGAGAGACATGTAATGCATACGTATTTATACCAATATTATTATATACTGTATAATTCAAATGTTATAAAACCCATTAAAAGATCCAAGAACCAGATTTACAGAAAAAAACTTGATGTTCATTTAAAAAAAAAAAAGTTTGAACAAAAATTTGAATTGACAGTAATTAAAATTGAGATAAATTAAAAAATGGTAACGTCAACTGTCAAAGTTTGAATAAAAAGCGTGAGCTATAGAAAAGTTAAGAAATATTCAGAAGAAGTATTCTGCGTAGTGAAAATGGCGCCCAAGTATAAGTGGAGCAATGGGGTCAGGTCAAACAGCTAAAGCCAACTTCAAAAAGGATAAAACTGAGAGGAACATTTTAAATTCTCCTTCTTGAGAATAGTTTTTTTTCCTCAACAGTAATACTATCAAAGAATTATATAATTTTTTGTATTATTTTTAATTTCAAGCGTGTTAAATAAGAATTGCTATGTATTAAAAATGATAAAAAAAAAAAAAAAAAAAAAAAAAACTGAACGAAAAGTCTTGAAAGATTTTTAATAAAAAAGTTTAAGTAGATAAGCAGGTATGACATTTTCTAGATGCTATTTTCTTAGTTCAACAGTATATCAGTTGTATATATATATATGTAAGGAGTGTAACAGGAACCATGCCACCTGGAATAGTGTCGACAGTCACCCTCTTTCCGGAGGATGAATTCAATTGCTCAACGCGTCTCCACATCCTCACATCTTCACACATTTTCACACATTCAACAGACTTCTCGCTCACCTGTATACATGTACTTATATAGAGCATATATCCACCGTTTTCCTTTCTGTATTCCTTCTCTTGAGAGTACTCTCTGCTCTACCCTGCACTACGCCGTGTGGTATACACAGCCGTACCAGCTAAATTCTTTTGACTGTGTGCGACTCTGCAGCGCTGTTGTGTATGTCAGCATCACATTTGTCGAGAGTGCTACGGACACTACTAAAAAGCACCAAGGGCTCAATATGTTGTTGAATTGCGACGTGAAAAAGTAAAAAAAATTAACAAAAAAAATATTGTCTAAAAGTAAAGCGCGATTTTGCTTTTTTTTTTTGTTTCATTACTGCTAAGGTATTTTTTATTTTCATTTATATAATTAATTAGTGCTTTTTTTTCAAACTCGAAAATGTAAAAATTTTTTTTAATTATGTTTGTTATATTCATTAGACTTTAAACATACAAACTGAATAATTAAACCACTCGTGAGCTTAATTTGAATAAAAGCTAAATTATTATTAGTTGGAAGTTTATTGCTTAACTTGAATTATTTTTTGCTCGTTGATTTTAATACTATTGCTATTAATGCACCAACTATATAATTGAACTCTCAATTAAAGCCGATTACTTTTATTTCAAGAGGCATTGCGCATACAAATACTCACAGAATTGATAAAGTATAAAAAAAATATCTGATCATTGATTTTGATAAAAAGTTTTTTAAATGAACAAAATATACAAAAAAAAAAAAAAAGATATTTTGTGCCTTAAAAAAATTTTCAAAGACCAAAATGTTTTTAGTTCAAGTTAATTTTTTTTTCTATGTATTATCTAGATCTCAAAAAAAAGTTTACAACTTGTTGTTTCTATTTATCATAGTACTTGTACTTTTTATTACTATCTTCTTAAACAAGTGAGAAAACTTGATAAATTCAAAAAGTTAAAAAAATAACGAACGTCTAATAAAGTTTGATAGTGAGGTATATATTTCAAAATTCATAAGCAAATGCAATTAGTCATACAAAACTACGTCCGTAAAATCATCAAGGGCTCTCGAAAAAAAAAAAAAAAAAAAAAAAAACACTGTGTCAAACAAATAAAAATAAAAACATAGCAAAAGCAAACGAAATAAAGATAAATTGGAATAGAAGGTAACTTTAAACTTTTATATTTTGTTTTATTTTATATTTGACATTAACGAGGGAGTAGCAATTTATTCCGATCGGTTAGCAATTAACTATCTCGTCTCTAAGGAATTAAAAGTACCAATGATTCCTTGAGTACGAACAAAGATCGAGTGTTAAGTACAGACGCTTTTTGGACTCGAGTGATTCGCAAGAACTATTTTGTTAAAGTAATCTTGGTAGTATTTTTAAATGGTTTTCGCTTCCATTTGATTTTATGTAATTTTTGTTTTACTGCCTACGGCACTATGACTGTATGATGTAACAAACGATTCGTTTTAGATTACAAATCCATGTATGGAAGTTAAAGTATAAAGGTTTTTTTTAAAAAATGTCGACTATGAATCAAATGCAAGAGAATTTTTGACGATGACAGGTATGATGTTGCAAAAGCGTCACCGGATGAAAGAATAGCTACGCGAGATCGATAGATATATATGTATATCTATACCTTATGAATGCTCATAGAAAAAAACAAAAAAAAAACAAAAAAAAAGCTTGAAAAGGGAACAATGGCTTACGGAGATGAGAAAAAAAGAAGGGCCAATGGAAAATACTCTTCACTCAGCACTCGGAGAAAATAAAATAATAAAAATGAAAACACTATTATTATTATTATTATTAGATATATTTTTTCTTGGAGTTTGCTTTTCAGTTGGTCATTTAACGAAAAGTGATAAGAAAAATTTCAGTGTGATGGTTAAACTATAGAATAGGTTACTGTTACTGAAGTAGTAACAGATCTTCCATATGTCTTTCTTGTCTTCCATTTGCTGAACGACAAACTTTTTAATGACAAGGCACTCCCGAAGGTAAAGAGAACGGATTCAAAGTTTCTCAAGTTTAAATCCCTTGACGAATCAAAAAGTCTGCTCCCACTATTTTTCTTACCAACAGTAAAAATGAACGGAGAAAATTTACGGATTTTGCTCATGGGGTTGACGCATTTACTTCTCACTAAATCTAATAACTTTTTTCATTTTCTTTTAATTATATCATTAAAATAGCTTTAGAGTTATTTTTTTTATAAAAATAAGGGAGACGGGAGACTAGACTAAATAGATTGGAGTGACATGCAGAATGCAGAAACCCCTGTGGAACTTAGTGGCGAGTCACTCAGAAACGGTTCCAGTTACAGGACAACAGATGAATAATTCAGCACATCACGTCAACCGAATTGGTGCGCTCGACAAATATTATCCTCCAGACGATACTACTCTGATTTCTCAGATACTACCCTCTATATACGTTTTTTTATTTTTTTAATAAATCATTATTACTCGAGGTATTTAAATAAACTTTTTTACAGCTAACAGAAAATGAGCTTAAGCTATAATTTATAATGAGCTTATCGTATCGAGCCAGTTTAATATTAACCGAGAGATGATCCGAACAATATGAAATACATACTGAGCTACCTCAACAGATAGGAAATTGCTTCCGAGCTGTAAAAAATAATCTTTTACGTTCTTGGAAAAAATATTAATAAAAAAACAATCTCTCGGTTATATATTTTTATGCCTGTAATTAGGTATTAACTTTTATAATAAAAGAGTACAAGAACGGTAAATTTAAATAATATTATTATCATTATTACTATGAAGATATTAAAATAAGATAGCACGGAAGAGATGTAGCTAAAGAATTTTTATCTTTAAATATAAGATTTTTTTATTTTTCTTCCAACACTTGATTGTCTTGATTAAAATAGCGCTAGTTTTATTATCATTTTTATAAATTAAAACAATTTTTTTTGCCTGGGTGCATTTGATTGCATGAGTTAATTATTCAGGAAGTTAAATATTTAGGTGTTGGTGCCGGGTAAGTGAACATCGGAATGAAAAAATATAAAGATGGAAAAAATAAAAAACTCGATGTCAAAACGAATCGAAGCTTTTACAGATAAAAGCTCGCGCTGCTGACCGAAAGCTCTTACCTAAAGTGGAAATTTACTGCAGTCGATCGTTAATCGCAATACAATGAACAGTAGAAAAAGTACAAGAAAAAAAAAGAACAAATAAAAGAAAAAATGTTAATAAAATGAACGAAATAAACTTGGGTTCAATCTAACTCATACATTTTATTCCCTTGTGTAATAAAAAAACTAAGTAAAATTGACGAACAAAAAATATATATTCAATTGAATTTACATACCGTATTGAAAAGAAAAAGGTTAAAGATTCGAGAGTACATATTTTTTTTTTTATTAAATTTATTGAGTTTTCCGAATGTTTTTAATCTTAATCTGAAATTTTTCACTGAAATAAATGTTTTATAAACGACAATCATTAATTTAAGTCGACCAAGAAATAATTAAAAATTTATGAAATGGATATAATAATAATAATAATAATTATGTGCCCCAATTACATAATTAACAATTTTTAATTTTATGTAGTTCGGCGTTCATTTCTTCATTGTTTATAATTAGATACTGTAAGGTTGATTATTATTAATAATTAATAATAAATAACAAAGTATATTATAAATAATAATATCTATGCATTGTTTAAAAGGTGTTGAGTATAATAGGTATATTACAGAAGAATAGTTAGCGCTTACAATATGATGAATACATAACTGTTGTAATGGAGCACAGTGAGTTATGGTAAATTATATCTGAAGATTCCTTAGATTATAACGTACCACCTCAGGGTAATTTGTGAGTAATCCTTTCCCACAAGGGCTCCACAATTGCAGGGGCAAAATGAAAAGCAGGGTCATTGCATAAACGTCTTTCCCAAAACCCACTGGAATTGTTGGAATTAACAGACTTAGGTACAAAGTTAGTAAATACATTGAATTAATGATGAAAGCTCTTCATTCAAGTGTTAACACTTAAATAATCTTTAAACTTTAATATATATTAAAGATATATATATTTCATAACCAAAATTTTGATGTTACATCTATTTATTTTAAAACTAAAGTCACTCTGACACACAAGATTGTACGTCATTCAAGAACCCCAATAATTGGACTGAAACGCTTGAACAATTATTCCCATTGGCAACTTACACGTCTCGCTCGATTGGATTACATTTGAACGTGAGTTGCATACTCACTTCCAATAATTTATATCATGATGATAACGCTCCTTTTAATTTCTTCATTATTTTTTTACTTTTCTAACTCGAGAGAAAAATACACAAAGAAAAATGTAATATGAACCGTATTGTTATATATGTATTATACCTATATGTCCATTTAAGAAATAGAAAAAAAAAAAAAAGCAATTCACATTGCAGTTTGGTTCGGCACTCAAGGATTGTAAGTGGAAGAAGAAATTGAAAAGCGACGTTTAAGTGGCAATATGTCGTTCTACAGGATCAAGGATTATAGTTTATATAAAATAGATGTTGGTTGAAATAACTTGAGAAATTTGTAGTTTTTTTTTTTCTTTCTTTTTTTTTTTTTTTTTAACTTATAAAAGGTTTTTTTTCCATCTTCTAAAAAATATCGAGACCCTTCGAGAAATTTCTCCGACATCACATTTCAATTTAATCAGTAAAGTAATCGTAGAATCGAGGATTTTTAAAATTATTTTTTTTTTTCATCTATTCATATTAGCGGATTTCAATTTGGAAGATAGATTTAAAAAAATATTTTAATTCTCGTTAATATCCTATATAATATAAAATTGATGACTAAAGAAGAATTAGTTTAGTATCGAAATTCTCAAAACTTATCGGAAAAATAAACCCTGATTTCTTATTCGTTTAGAACTGAAGCGCGCGCATACGGCACACAATTTAAATTTCTAGAAACCAACTTAATCTTGATGAATAATAAAAATAAAAGCATCACTTTCGAGTCTATTAGCACACGCGATACACATTGCGGGGTGTCATTACTTTAACTATTATTTTTCACCCGTGCATTACTTTTTATTTTTTAATTCTCATGATCATGAGGCTACTTTACTCTCTACAATCTACAATAGACCACTATTATCGTTATTATAAATAGCTTTTTTCTCATTAAACACCATAAAAATTGAATAACTTGCTGTAATTATTTTTTTTTTAATTAATTAATTAAATTTTTTATTAAAAATTATTAATGCAATAATGGAGCTTATTATAAATACATTAAATAATAATATTAAAAAAATGTATTGGTTATAATACAACAAAATATTCATTACAATGAGGTTATTAAACGTTTAATTAAAAACAGAGACTGTAAATTTTATTCACTGTTCATTTTACGGACAAAAGAAAATGTAATACACAATGTGTGCTCTTGCATCATTAAAAGAGAATTTGTAATCTCAATATTTATATTAAAATTAGTGTAATACCAGATTGGTTGTCGTATGTGAAACGCATGCTCGAGTATGTCGCCTAGAAATTCGCGAAAATCGATTTGCGTGTACTCAATGAATATAGCATCTTGTTTATATACTGGCTCTTGTGTAACATTCATCCAATACCGCTCGGCTATTAATATACTAATATTTACAGCACTGCCGTGACATGCTGATGAAAAGTTATAAAAAAAAATTTTCGATTAATTTCAACAGAATATATATATTTATTTCTATCATCTGTTAACGTGCTTTAACATTTATAAAAGTAATGATATGCGCATCCGCACCTGAACAATTCTTTTCAAAGAAAATAACAATAAAAAAGAACAGCAAGGGTAATATTAGTAATTCCGAGTATTAGCTTTTCAATGGAAGAAAAAAAAAGTAACATACATATATACGTATAAAAAGTGATTTTACTGAACCATTTTCAGATATAACCGAGTTAATAAAATGAACCGTGAGTAGAAGTTTCAGATTGCACGTTCAGCAAAAATTGCATGCATCGTCGTTTTAACAAAAGCCCACCAAGGGAATGGTAAAATTGAGTTTTTTAATCTAATGAGAAAAAAAAACTAAAAACGAAGATACGCCGATGAAATATATTGATTTTTACATTCATACTCGTAATTTAACTTTTAAATCAATTTTATTTAGTCTTTATCAATAGTTTAATAATTTGTAGTGTGATATAAATTATATTAATTCAATAAGTTATTAAAAAGACGGGATTATCATAGAAGTTTTTACTATGCATAACATAATTTTTGATATAAGCTCAATGATATAATGTAAAGTAAGTATAAAATGGAGTAGGGAAAAATGTCAAACGAGAGTGCGAAAATCACATAAGTTTTTTTGATGACTAAAAGTTTGGACTCTGTTTTTCTCTTTGTCGTTTCCTTTTATTCCCGTTATTCTTTTTATACGTCCTGGTACTCGGTACTAAACCGCCAGAAAGTAGAACGGAAAAGTCTCGCAGAGTTCACTTTTAAAAAAGTTTATTCTTTCCAACTGATGGCTAAAAGTGTGTGTGTGTGTGTGTGTGTGTGTGTGTGTGTGTGTGTATGTGTGCATTCTTATAACCATGCGATTTATGATAAACCAAGAGGCAAAACCTTTATAACTATACGCCTATATAACGTTTAACCCAGCTTTTTTTTTTTTTTTTTTTTTTTTTTCCAACTTTTTTATTTTTTGTTTCTCCCTCATAAATGTCTTATAAATTTTCGACAGTTTTCAAACATTTCTCCAATGATATGTCCACGCTCTTTTAAACTTTAAACTTTCAGATGTTCATTTTTTTAATAACCAAATATGAACAACGTATGTCATAGAGAAACTAAATTTATACCAGAGTTGATAAATCATTGACATGACATTATTAAATTACTACTTAAACAGACGATTGATATAAAAATGATGTCAATAGTTACTAATGGTCTGGTTAAACTTAATATTTATAAATAGTAAATTTATTTTGAAATTGAAAAGACTGAGAGTAGTGACAAATATATTTTGAGGGTGACGAATGTTTAATGCAACTCTCGGTGTGTATTATAGATATACCTAGAATATATACATAACCTAGGAAATATACATTTATCTATATGTAAATGTTAACTGAGCTAGAAAGGTTTGGAGTTGGGTCGTACTAGGTAATGCATTGAGTTGCTACGTGGAAGGATTTAGATGAAAGATCGTGCGTATTTGTACCAGCCCGGATTTAACTACATATTACTTGTTTAACTTGTTAATGTTTACTCGTCGCAACAATATTTACACGTTAAATTATAAATATTTATACTGTTACTGGGCTGAATAAAAGTGTATCGATATAATCCATAAGAAAATAACGAGTATTATTTCCGAGGGCTTTTAAAATTTTTTAACCAAATAAATGAAGATGAGAACGGTAACGATTTGAAGACGGTGAACTGAACGGTATTGTACGTATCCATTGCAACAAATAAAATTAAAAAAAAAAAAAAAACTACAAACGAACGAACGAACGAATGAGCAGAATAAAGGGAAGAAGAAGAAGAAGAAGAAAAAGGTTGGTTGAAGTAATAACCCGAGAATGAAAAGTCTAGTCGATTCGAAGTAGAAGCACCGAAGACTTTTGAGGCCGGAGATAGTAACCCAACTACATAGCTGCTGCAAAATAAAAGTTTAAAAAGGGATCGTTTCCCCGGCTGTTAGCGACGCTTCGTATAAAGGATGATTTAGTATCTTTACCCCTTTAAAAACTGGTAGAGAATACTTTTCTCGAGAGAAGAAACGACATATCAACTATTGTATTGATTCGAACAAAAATATAAAAATATTTAACAAAAAGATAGAAAGACAAAACTCTTGGTTTGCCAGTGGATACTTGAGACGATCGGCTTTCACCATCTTAAAACTTTTTAACTGTCAATAACACAAACTAGACCGTCCGTATATATATTTTTATACATTTCAAACATTTACTTGAATAAATATTTTTTCGGTTTGCTTTATACTTACGATGTAGGCTGATGATAAAATTTTTATTAAAAGTGTGTGTGTGTGTGTGTCTCTGTTAAGTAAACATTTGGCTGATAGCATCTTGAGCCCATCGAACGACTCAAGATGAGAGTTGACTCTCGACTTTTCAAAATACCACAACTCATGAATATTCACTGGCGAAAAGGTGAAAAGAGCTTACACAGTCTATGCTGCTTATAAACTCTTTTTTATCACGTCTTTTTTATCTCAAAACCATTAATGTTTCTTTCAACTTTGTCTAATACAAAATAAAAAAAATTGAAACAGAAAAAAAATAATAAAATAGCAGAGCTTTTTTTTCAAGCTTATAATTAATTTTAATTAAGATAAATGGTGTAAATAAGTTTGTCACTTGGGAAACATATCAACATAAATAACGAGCAAGTACTGTTATATGTTAAGTACAAAAGTGCCTTGCCAAATAACGAGCATAAAAAAAAAGTTAACAAAATGAAAGAACTAAAAGAAATACCGTCACTGAGAAAACTCGAAAACTAGAAAACTCGAAAACTCGAGCCTCAACAGCAATTAAACTAAAATTATACAAAAGTTTAGGTATACATATATACATAAATACATATGACAAGTGTATGTAGTATATACACTGGAAAAACGTCATCAAAAACAACCACTGTACAACAAACATAATATATATACTATAAACTTGCTGTTGCTGTCGGCACCGCTTCAAGTCACTATTCTTTTCTTTTGTAGCAAATAAAAATATTTTTTCATTTTTAGTCTTCAAAAAATAATAAAAGGGACTACCGCTAAAATGTTTTGATAAATTTATAAATGTCAATTCAACGGTTGTTTGTACTTTCAACAATAGCTCTTGTTATTAAAGTAAAACCCTGGTTTCTTTAAAATTGTGTGCGAAAAATGATGACATTAAAAATTTAAATACTTCAAATGAGATTGTTACTTACTTTTTAATTAAATGAATAACTGTTCCAAATGTCGATGAACGTTTTGAAATAATAAATGGAAGTAGATGCTGGAATGAAGAATTTATTTCATCTTTAATACATACATTTTAAGATATAATTTAACTGGCAGTAAATAGGTAAAAAATGATTTACAGCTCATAAAACATGAGGTATTTCATAAATGAGAATCGAAAATCGTGGGAAAAATTTTGTGGCGTATCAACGACTGGAGCGTGACCCTCTTTATATCCATATCTTATTCGTTTTATGTTAAATAAAAAAAAATATAGCAAATCACTTTTCTGCGTGTTGCCATGAATTCACATTGCATCTGAGTTTTCCGTCGTTCAACAGAGTTACAAGGTGCACACGCGATATAACAAATAAGGCGCATTATTTATTTGGACACTTGACGTGTCAGCGGTAAAGTTGAGCTCGTTGTTTACCTCTTTCTCTTTCTCTTTCTCGTTTCTTTGATATATATATATATGTAATGTGGGGTGGCGAAAAGAGTTTAGCAATCTATATAGGTAGTGAGGTCACCCCTCCTGCTCCACATCAGGTTTTGCCAACCCTTTTCGTTTCTCAGCCCCTGAGAACTCTGGCCCAATGCTTGTTCTCGGTTTAAATCGTTCAAGTAGGATAAGATGAGAAAGCAGAGAGGAGAGAAAGGGATAGAGGTAGACGCTACAAATACAACAACTTTTCTCAGTCTACTCTACTATTCCATACCTTCCATTACACTGGAAACTCTATACATTTTCCTCCTTCTACACCCTAGATGATACATTTCTATAGTCAGCGCACCAACATCTACACGAGCTTATGCACTACAGTGTGCAGAAAACCAGACATGAAATAGTTGTTCTTCTTCTTCTTCTTCTTGTTTCTCTTCTTTTCAAAAGATTTTATGCTAAGAAGTTAGCTACCAATTTTATTTAAATATTAATCAACATAATCCTCATTAAAAATTTATTTTCAATTCTCGAGTAACATCTTGCCGTAAGTTATTTATGATTCTTCATAAATGAAAAATTAGTAATTAAAAAAAAAAAAAAAACAATAAAAAAAGTATTGAGTAATTTGAAATAATGTATACTTTTTTATGTCTGTATGAGAGAAAGTTATGAAACTGAGAAATACATACTGGGGGTGTTAGACAACTCGTTACCCGGAACTAGCAAACAGAAAACTAGGTTAGGCAAGCACATACGTCATTGGAATTAGAGCTGTGTTGTAGCACCGTCCACGGATGCATCTCAAATGTACACTATCGCGAAATGTGGAAATGTGTTCTGCCCGTGAGTGAATTTATGTAATGTGGTCTGTAGATTGCAAGGAACTATATGTCCAGACCTCCATTCACTACTCTAAGCTTTACACTTTGGACTATTCCGACAATATGTCTGCTGTTTCTTATTAGTTTCTCTTTACTACACCCATATTGTGTTATCATAAATATCATTTTTCTTAATTATTTATTCATTCATTCATAACAACTAAAGTTGTTGAACCAGTTAATTAATTTATAATTTAAAAATAATAATAATATTTTTGAGATTAACTGTAGTCCTATTTTATGGTAATTGACGCGATTAACATTCCGTTAAAAAAACAAACTAATTTTTGCGTATGCAAAGCACGGGCTTGAGTATTTACGTTACTCATAGTCCCTAGCGAAAAGTTAAGAAACGTTAAGCTCAAGTAATCGGATAAGTTTTGTCACTGTGAAATAACCTCACGCTTATACTAAACAAAACAAAAACAAAAACAAACCCACTTTAAAAATATTTAAGGTAAAAGCCCCAATTATTGACGGGGGTCTAAATATTGACACCCTAAATTATCTTTAAATATATTAAATTATCTGTAATAAGAATAACGATCAAATAAATTTTTATTAAATTCTAATTAATTAAAAAATTGAAAAAAATCACTTTCAGTTTAAAATATTAAATATTAATTATTAAAAAAAAAAAATAAAGTTACTACCAGTTAATCAAATCAGCTTACGAGCGTCTATTTTCTTAACAACTTTGATTAGAAAAGAATTTTTTTTAACTGCCGAGTTTAAATTAATTTTTTCATGTAATTATATGATCTATTTTTTTTTTTTTTTAATTAACAGTACATGAAATATTTATAAAATTAAATAATCGAAATTAATTGTATGCTTTATAATAGTGAATCCCATATTGACAGCCAGTCGCAACAGCGCTATGACGCCTTTTTTTTTTTAAGTATAAAATACGTTACGCGATTATATACAAGGCTTTTAACTGTCAAATAACTCGGCGTGTTTTGGTGTTAAATAAGTTTTTGAATAAATTGTTATATTTTTAATAATAATTAATCATTCATGGAAATTATTATTAATTAACTTTAATAATATTGATTACTTTATATCAAGTTTTGATAAATAAAAATATAACCAAATGATTCGACGCATGCGCAGTAGGGGCGTCAATAATTGGGGTTACGGTACGTCAATATTTAGATCAATCAGTTTTTTAACTTAACCCGTCAATAATTAGTGTATCCAGATCATCTATTTAATTATTAAAAATTAATTAGTAAATATCACTGATTATCATTTTAAAAAAAGAAATTGATTAGTTAAAACATTACTTAAGACATTACCACAAACAAAATTCAATGATATTTATATTTGATTGCTTAAAAAAAATCAAATCATAACTTTGTCTCTTATAGCGTCAATAATTGGGGCTTTTACCTTATATTTACATTGTATAAAATCTAAAATAATCTGGAAAATTGAATCTAAATCATTTTTATTCTCCATTTATTTTATTTATTATTATTATGATGCTCAAGTCTTAAATTATTAGCAGTCTCTAAAATAAATAACTACAAAGTTAAGTAATTTACATAGGGAATGCTGAGCTGGGTAATATTAGTTAAATTAGAGGTTTATGATAAAGAGAAACTACATGCTACATAATCAGAGTTTTGGTCACGTGTAACTTGGAGGTAGGTGTAATTGAACAACGAGTAGCAGGCAATGGGCCACCCGACCACCCAGCCACCCTCGTCAGGCAAACAAGTACCTTTAGTTGTAGTCAGCACGTATATTAGTTTGCTTTCAAGTCATTCAGTTACTTTAACTGGTTAACTGGTTAAATATAACTTACCGCTATTACAATTAAACTCATCTACTCGTCACTGTTATTTTCATACCCTCTTATTTTATTTAATCATTATACGCTCGAAAAAAGTAAATATCACGTTGAACAATCTCATTAGACGTATACGTTAAATATATCCATTTAATAAACATTTATCTTACTTTTTAAACTAAAAAAAAAATTTAATTCTAATGTTCTTGATTAAGAATTTTTTCTTTTTAATTAAATTAATAAAATTAATTTTTTAGTTGGTTTGCAGATCGGTATAGATTAACAAACCAAACCACAACAGTAAATAATAACCAGGAGACGGAAAAAAAATAAAGTTATAAATGGGTTGCATGCTATGGCAATTCAACATAAATGTGCTAGTCATTTGAAGGTATATTTCCCGGGAGGTTATACAACCGGAAAAAAATTTACTTTCGACAGCCGTAACAAGTGGGTTGATTGGGACGTTGTTGAATCATGAAAAAGAGAAGATCACGTTTCGAATAGTACAACTCTCTGTTTCCTTTTTATGTATATCTATATATATTTAGAGCTTTAGAATCGAAATCGATTGATTGGATTCAATTGTAACAACGGGGAACAAAGTGACATTGAATTATGCAGTCAGGTAAATGGAGCGTCTTATTTCGACTAGATCTTAAATGTAATCTCGAGCCAAATTCCGGTATCCTGTTGTTCCATCTATTTTTTCCTTTTTTAACTTTATTCAATGTTAACAGTCTCCGAAAACACTCAGACCTTTTATTATTAATATAAGTAACTTATTTAAATGGGTTAAATACCGGTTAAACATTGTAATAAAATTATTTGATTATTATATATTAAGATTGATATAACTCAAGACATTCCCGAGTCAGAATAATGAACCTATATGAGCCTACATGAACCTACATGAGCCTACAGAATAATTTTCAATTGTTTTGATTGATATTATTCAATTTTTAAGTTTTTTTATCAATAAATTTTTAGTTACTATTTAAATTTATTTGTATTGTACTATTTAATATTGGTATAAGTGTATTTTGCGAGGTTATATTGATCAATCGAAACAATTAAAGATAAAAATATCGATCGAAACAATTAAAAATTGTCCTGTAGGCTCATGTAGGTTCATTATTCTGACTCGGGTTTTCACTAATTTATTTAATTCAAGTAAATTGGCTCAAGTCTGGCTAAAAGTTAATAATTAAATCAAGATGAATTATTGCATTATTATTATGACTATTGTCAGATAAATAATATATTTAAAATACTTTAAGGACTGAATATTATCAAGCATGGGACTCAACAGCATCAGTAATACGTGACTAGACTGTAAATATCAGAAAACATAAAGCGAATAAAATAACCAGAAGCAGAAGCAGAAGCAGAAGCTGGAATTTTTCTAAAGTCGAGCTGGTTCAATCTCTTTCATTCTTTGGACTATCGAATGGGCGAAATGTCAATGGAATAATAGTAGACGATCAATGCTATCGTCCACATCGATCGCTTTGCACACCGTCTTTTATATTACTTACATTACTTACATTACTTACAGTACACCGATGTCGATCTGCTATATGTATAAACGTGATTCAAAAGAAATCGGTATAGGTAGATTACTCCGACAGGAGAAACCTACGCGCGTTAAATCCTCAGTACTTGAGGCACATGAAAATAAGAGAATACGAGAATAAGGGAATAAGGGAAGAGACCTTATCGAATTCCAGAATCATCGTTATACATATACCTCGCTCTATTTTACAGCTCTATCTAGACAACGGGGTTACCGTACGCATACCAAATTGGCAGTCGACACTCGAGAGCAGTCGACATTCTCGATTGTACTCCGATCCCCAAACCCAAACCCAAACCCAAACCCAAACCCAAAACCCTGAACCCAAACCCCAACTCAAACCGTTCTATCCACTCGAGATAACTGACTTTGCATATACCACCGCACAAGTCCATATCTGACGAGTCAATCTCTTACATTTTGATTTGATACCCAGCCTTCCAACCAACATAACTCATTAATTCATCATCCATATTTTACTCACTGCAACTACTCACAGCAATAATTTATTATTGACACCACCACGATTCCTGTTATCTCTTTATGCTCATTTTACTTTTTTAATTTCATCTTTCGAAAATCATGTGTCAATTTTTAATTTATTGAACCTTCAATGATTATTCATTTCTATTTTTTTCTACGATATGAAATAAATTTTATAAAACCATAACATGTCTATCATTTTTTTAAAATTTAACAATATTGAAAATTCAATGTGAATGAGTGAAATATTAAAATTAAAATAAAAAATTTGAGATAGAAATAGTTGAATAAATAAAATCAATACGGATATTCAGTGAAATAAAAATTTAAGCGAAAATAATATTCACGGTAAGACAAGTTAGATTGAGATGTATGGAGTTATTTTTTAAATAAATCTTGAGTTTAGTGAAGCATTATATTTTTATGATGTATTAAAGGAAAGACAGTAACTAAACTGATCGTATAAACACACACACACATATACTCAAACGATATGAATGTATTTTCTGCACGTGACATTTATTCAGCAAGAAAATTCACCCACTCAAACAATAATATCATCTACTTAATGTCTAGAAGTTTAGAAGGCTAATTATTATACATATCACACGTCAAAACAAAGTGACATTTTGTTGAAATAAATGAATAAGTAAATGACAAAAAAAATAAAATAGAAACTCTTGAGTTCTTGGTAGTAGTGGGTTAGATCTAAAATTCGTTTGATTTGAGTTTGAAATTGGTGCGTCAATGGGAATTCGTTGAGGTAAACACCAATGGAACGTAGCAGACCATCATCCCTCATGTCAAGCCAGACTCCCTAGAGCAAGAGCCAGAGAATAGATCTAATGCTCTTCTAACCCAGAGTGCTAGTGGTTACCCGCTATTCGTCTGTCTATACTTTACCACAAAACGAATTCAAGAGTAATGCTCCAACATCCTATATCCTATAAATTTTATCCTTGTAAATATATAACTCTTATATTATGCGGGAACTAATCGATCCCAGCCACTTTTATTAAATAACACAAACGCTATAAATCAATATCGACAATATCATTTTTGAGGAAATAAAAAGACATAGATTATTATTTGGGTTAAAGAATATTGAATACACCAAGAGACCAAGAGACCAAGAGACCAGGAACCGTAACCAATGATAGAGTAGGTGAATTTATATACACGATACACGATATATAAATAATTATACTCATAGGTTGATGGCGAGATGCCAGTTTCATCTTTATACCGCAGAAGTATAAACTATTTCTTCTTCTTCCTCTTTTTTTTTTTTTTATTTTTTTTTTTTTTCTTTTTTTCGGATGGTACGGCTGCTACTGAAAACTAAAATCAGATATACGAAACGAAGAAACGAAGCAAGCGCCTCCTCCATTTAGATGCATTATTCGTACTGAGGGTTTCGCATAAATAAAACATATTTCTAAGGGAAAAAACAGAGTATGAAAGCGGTGAAAAATCCCCAGATATCTGAACGCATAGCACTTTGAATTCCCCGCTATAAAGCCCCTGGATTTGCCAGAACTCACCAATAGATTCCATACCAACATCGCTGACAGCTAGTACCACTTTAACTACTATCCTACTATTGTTTCATATTTATTTTTATTTTTATATTTATTATAAATAACTTTATTTAAATTTATATAAGTATTTACCGCTTTAAAAAAAAAAAAAAAAAAAATCAAACTGATCTGTGGAAGATTAAATTTATGATAATTTAAAACTAATATTTTAATTTTCATAACAAAAAAGCTGAAAGGTTAACTTTAATACGGATGACTGAACTTAGTTTGTACTACTTAACTGTGTGGTGAAAGGAATCAAGTAGTCAACAATAGAACTGGTCAGACTCGACTAAAATTAATCCAATAAGACTTTTTTATTTGTCGTAGTGTATTAAACTTAAATGTCCGCAGTGCAGATAATCATTTAATCGTCAAATTAGGTAGACCTCTGAATTCTTTTATTGGATTCAACTATTTCTGGTATTTCAATTTTGTTTTTTGTTATTTTAAGTCGTATAAAATAAAGAAAATAAATAAAAAAGAGGTTAAAGTTTCTTGAGAATGGACAAAAGAATGGCAAGTCTTTTAATTCTAACATTTGTCTTTGACAAGGGCCAGTTTAACGTAGTCAAGGATGTATACTCTGAATTCGGAAAAGACAACCAACCAACTCTATATAGAGAAAATAGAAAAGAGAAAAGAGAAAAGAGGAAAAAGGACTATGCGACAGATTTGTTCCTTTGGAATGGATCCAGGTGAATCTAAACTCTCAACAATATAAATTTATTATCCGGTTGACAAGACAACACTTGAAAAATAAAATAAAATAAGCCAATTGGTTGGGTAATAAAATTATTTATTATTATTACTTTGAATAAATAAATAAAATTTAAAAGATTCCCGAATAAGGTTTTTGACTTTGATGGATAATTTATCTTTAATTCTCGACAGGGAATAGGACATTATAAATCAAGCTCAAGGATTGGATTTTCTAATCAAGTACCAGTTAAAGCCAGATTAAGTGTCTGTCGTATAGAATTAAACTTTGCACAAAGTACTCTCAGTGTACAAGTTACATTGATGACCGCTATTGCTTCGAACCTAACGGACCCCGTCAACCGATCGAGCAATCTAGCCATCTACCTGTCGATACACCCCATTATTATCTATTTCGGTTTTATTTTATAAACTTTTTTCATCGACTTTGACTTATTGGGCCCATTATTACTTTAAAAAAATAAAATCGAGTTTAACCTTAAAAATGGAATCACACAAGTTAAGTTTCTTTGAAAGAACTGTTGTTAAAGTTGTTATAGCATTACTTTTGGACTTTTAGTGAACATTCTTGTGCAAAAATAATATACTTGTGACTGTGATCATAGCTGAGAAAAGGGAAAACCCGTAAAAGAGTTAACAGGGACTTTGTGGACGCAGACGGTTGGTACGGATCCTTTACCCGGGCGTGGTTCGTAGTACTTGGTACTTGATTTACGCTGGGGCGGAAAATATTTCAAAATTTACCGGGTGACTTGAATACAGATTCTCTTTCACTCTTTTACTCTTTTACTCTTTTACTCTTTTACTCTTTTACTCTTTTACTCTTTTACCAGCGTAGACACTGGTCACTGATAACTTTGTCTCACACTCTAACACATATGAAGAGAATGTACTGAAATTTAAAGTTTCTTTTTGGCTCATTCCCTTGCGCTGACTCAACTAAAACGACTCCACAATTACTCCCTGAGGATCGTTACACTCTGGGAAACAATCCTCCAACCTCCAACCTCCAGGTTGTACGGGCAAACGACGGAAAAGGTTCAACGGCTGCATACACCATACTACGGTACAAACTCTGCTATCTGTCTGTGCTCCTCCTCTTCCTCCTCTTCCTCCTCCTTATTACGCTCTACAGTTTAAATACGCGTACCTCTATTTGTATTTAAAGTCATTTAATTTAAAACTCCGCTTGACAATTAACTCTCTTTCTCTTGTTTTATTTTTTTTATTAAATATCCAAAGTTATTTTCTGATTTACTCTTCCTTAATAAATAAAAACTTGTTTATCATTCTGATGAAGACTAAAATTACTAATTTGATGTATGCATGGGCTGCCGGGAGACAACCGACGAGTTTGGATTTAATTTATACTCTGGATAAAATAAAGGGATTGCTTTTATCAACAACTTCTCCTTCGAGCTTTCTCTACTGCACATATTAAATGAGCCAGATACTTTTTGATTAATGCTGATGATACAAAGCTTACCATCATCACTCAAAACTTTTACAATCCCCTCCCTAACTATATTATTTACATTAAAGTTACCAATTCACAGTTGATAGCCATCGAAATAATAATATTAATAAAAAAATAAAATGCAAAAGTTATTATATGCACATATAATACTCCCTTTTATCCAATTAGTTTTTTCCAGTTCGAATTTTCGCAATTATTATTACTATAATGCTTCGTAGCTTTTTTTTATTCTCAGATTTTATTTAATTGATTTACAACCCACTTAAATTTATACCCACTACGGTTAATGTAACAGCGGGACTTTTTTAAAAATAAAATAAAATTAATAAAATTAGGTCGTACCGACATTTAATTATTGGAGACGCTTAAATTTTTATTTTATTATCTTAACCGATATTAATTCAAATAAATTAATCAATTTATTTTTGCTACCACGAATATTTAAAGATAGATATTTTTAATTAATATTCCATGTAGAATACTCATAATAACTTGGAAAAAAGTATATTGATCTGATGTTTAAAGATAGAAAGTTACTTTAATAATTTTATTCATTTAAGACATTATTTTACTTGAGACAAGATAAGAATACGACATCAGAGTGGTGAAAATGTTTCAAAATATTTTTAAGTATCTGGAACTGATATAAGAAAGTAATTTATTCAGTGAATCTATTTTAAATCGATATTAAATCTTTAAATGGGTCTAAGACATGCTCAACACACTTAATAAATGACCAATAAAAATTTATAATGTTACTGTAAAAAAATAATAAAAGATAAAAGTTGAAGGATAAAAATAAAAATAAAATTTAGGATTAATGGGAGATTTAATACTTTTTATAGAACCTTGAGCTGTGAGCTGACCAAACGCAACCATTTGTATTCACGATCTATGAGAGTGCTTTTAACGTTTTATCAGCATGGGCACTTTTGGGCGGATCTATCTCCGCCCTTATTCAGACATCCGTTGAGTTTCTGCCCGTACATTTTACCTTTTACTCTTTATTTTAACAATCAATTCTCCTTGTTTTTTATTCTTTAAATTTTTCTCTTCTACAACTCTTATTTTAGTTTTTTACTTATTTTTTTCTTTTTCTACCAAGTGTATCGATAAAAAATAATTTTAATTTTAAAACAAGATTGAAGATAAAAAAAAGTCAAGAGAATAATTCTAATCCAATAGATGATGGGGGCATTACACTGATAAAGTACAGTAAATAATACTGATGATTGAATTATTGATCTCGAGTGTTTCGTAAATCAATGTTTATCGATACAATTTATTTACATCAGTGACAACTGAAATACAGTGTGACATTACAGCGGATAGGGGCGGATCAGAAGATACACGACTGACTACACATACATATAGATAGATACACATTGATACGGATACATATACAGATTGAGGATTAAGTATTGAGTAGAGAAGCCAATTCAGTAGCACGAAAACACTTAAGGTACCTAAAATGATATAAAATAAAACTCCTAGTATAGAGAATTATTTACATTTGAATAGTCTAAATAAATAACAACAGGATAATGAAGAACTTAATGGAATTACATTATCGCGGTTTTGGTTTTGGTTTGGGTTTGGGTTTGGGTTTAGGTTTAGGTTTGGGCTTGGGTTTGAGATGTTAGTTGGTAGATAAGGATCTCCTGGGACCGGTGGTTTAGCGAAGAAGGATGGGACATACGAGTTAAGACGACACCTATAGTTATAGTTATATGGGACATATATATATATATATATATCAGTGTGTGCATGTATGTGCTCTATTTGGCGCAAATATCCTTGCGCCAGAAGCGATGAATTTCGTAATTCTTCCTGTGGGAGTTTCTCATCTTATCATCTTATCGTGTCTCTACATATCCCCCATTGATTAATAATTAATATTTTATGCCTAGTGGGTTATTACATTTAATTTGATAATTAAAAGTTTTACCAAAGAAAGGGTCAGTATTGATTACGAAAGAAAAAAATTGAATAAATAAATAAAACAATTTTTGAGGAACTTTATGAATTTATATTAAACGATAAAGAGCTTTCACCATACACTCCGGAGTTTTCAGCAAGTACACGCGGGAAACGCAAATCGAATTCAAATTGAATGCATGAATATACATTGTACAATATTGGTTATGAAATTGAAAGTATTATAGACATTTTCCAATGGATTTTACAGTGTTTAATTAAATTTATTGTTTCATCCTTAGTTATACTAATTGAATTTGAATTGGATGAGAAAAAAAAAATCGGAAAAGAAAAAATTATTAACAGTAGAAAGGTGAATTAATCGATAATGATAAATAGTATATTACATACCTAGGCCAGTAAAATAAGAAAAGTCTCAGATCACATGTAAATTGTTGGCCGAGGCGAAGCCGAGGTTGACAAATATGTGATCTGAGGCTTTCTTATTTTCTGGCCAAGGTGTGTATACTATTTTTCTGCTCTACGTAGCCGGAATGTGGCAACTTTGTTTAGCGCAGCGGCCTGAAAGTTGCCACTTTCCGGCCGGAGAGCAGAAAAATATATTTTCTCGGTCAACAATTACATGTAATCTGAGACATTTCTTATTTTCCTGCCCTAGGTAAGAAAAATACTATTTATTTATGTGGAATTAATCGGCGTGCAAACAAATAAATAATAGAATAAACAGAGGTATGACAGAGAAAAAGTTTAAGTTTTAGATAAAGAGGAAGGGGAAGGGGATAAAATCGTAGATCAATAATCGTAGATTAACCGTGATACCGTGATACCCCAGTAGCCTGGAGTAGCCTGGAGTAGCCTGGTACAATGGATAAGAGAATGATGCAGCAACTATTGGGCGTCGACGGTCTTTGTGTCTGGTCGTTCTGAAATTTTTCGTTCGATTCACGATTAAATTTATAGCTAGGTCACAGCTTGGATCGCCGTTCAACAGAATTCGTCCTAGGCAATACTCGTATCCCCTTTATCCTTTATCCTCTTATCTTGCTTTAAAACCCAACTCCCTTAATACCGATTCATCGATCCAACAACCAGTATTGAGAGTACAGAGTCAAGACTATATATACATATATAATGTAGAGTTACCGATCTAACAGCTTGTAAAATTACCTATGAGGTCACAGTTACAACCACTCAACTATGCTTTTAATTTAAGTTATTAGTCATATTTAACGATTTATTGACTCTCTGCTAACATGACACTCTGCTGAACAATAAGCTTTGTTTATTTTTACTGTTTATCGATAATATACATTTACAAAACGGATGTATGATGGTTATATATTAAACTGAATGCAGATATGAAATACAAGTGATTTTAAGATTATAATGAAAATTTAACACTGATAAATTATTAGCGAAGCAAAAGGTCAAAACGTATTAGAGTAAAGAAAATAAATAAATAACCGGAGCGTGGCCATTTTGGAAACATTGAAAGGTGAATGGACCAAGTAAATGAGGTAACGCACGATCCAATTTGATGACTCGCTACACATGAACGAACACGATCTGCTACCAAAGTAATTATTAACACCAATGCATTGGAATTGGATTGCAATTAAACATTCCTCTCTTCTATTCTTCTTCCGTCAAATTGATGATTTAATTTCATTCGAAACACCGATATACATATTAAACTCTCTATATATTTTATATTTTTATTTAACCAGTACATATTAGGTATTTTTTAAAATATTTAACTATAAATAATTATATTTATTTGTTGATTAAACAATTCGCAAAGTCAATAAAAACAATGTATATGTGTATAGATAAATCGAATTGAATGGAATGGAAATTTGGTAATTAGTAATTACTATCGATGGTCTGCAAAATGATCAATTTTACCCGAATTGCTCATAAATTTAAACTCAATACACACTACTGATATCCATTGGGATTATTTACATATTTATTATTTATTGTTTATCATTCAGTTATTTTATTTTAATTTTGTCATATCCCCCATTTACCTATAAATAATTATTCTGCTATTTACTCATAATTATTTTATTGAATTTATTTTAGTTTTATGTAATGCATTTATTTTATATTTTTACTCATGCAATAATAATAATAATAATAATAAAAATAAATTATAAATCAAACGGAAGCATAAATGAGTCGATGAAAAAATAACGAGTAACTTTAGTGGCAGCAAATAATTAATTAATTTAAATTACTGCACAAGTGATAAAACATTGAAATAAATAAAAATAAAGTTTGTGAATCGCTAATGAAAAAAGTTTGATTTTTAATTGATTTCATACAACTTTTTATTTAGTTTTTCATCAATTAAATTTTATTTATTAGTTTATTTTTTTTTTAGTTTTTATCTCTGAATAAAATAAAATGTGAATCAGAGAGAAAAATATGATTACATTCATTAAAAAAATACTTTTTTGATTTATTTAAATATCAAAAAATTTTATACACTGAAGTTAAAAGAATGTTAAAATATTCAGAGTGATATAGTCTTAAATATGCACGTATTAAATGCAAACTCAGTACAGTACGTATGCACAGATAATTTATGCATGGATATTATAGGTATATATAACGATTGAGAGAGTAAACTTACCATTAGAATACAAAATATTATACTTTACCTCAGATCCTTGATGATTCTCGGTATTTTCTCAGTATAATTAAATGCGCCTTAACTACAAAGTTATACAAAATTTAAATACATACATGTATTATCTAGGATGTGGTATCTAGTCAGTTGATGAAACGGCTGAATTGAGAGATAAATTTCACATTAATTATTATTATTATTATCCGCCTCAATATACATTATAAAATAAAAATAAAAGAGAATAATTAATTACCGTAATAAAGCTTCATTCATGAGCTTTGATTAGATATTAATAAATAATTAAATTGAAGGCGCTATCAACACATTTATACAAAGATGAATGTGTTTATGTGTTTTAGTTATAGTAATTTTCTCAGATTGAAACAAAAATACATAGCAGTTGTAGGATCTAGCATGGAAGAAGATCTAGGACTTTGGAGAGAAGCTTGAAGCTGAAGCTTGGACGAAAGCGTTTGGCAAATATCCATCCACCAGAGTTCCACAAAGGAATCTTTTGTTTCACTATAATTGTTTCCTACAAGTTTACTAATGCTCTGCAATTGTTTTGTACGTACTTATGTATACATATAGCGCGAAACTATTCACTTAGACGTTACTACATCTGAACCGAGTGAAAAGCAATATATATATATATATATATATACATACCTAACGTCTTTATTACTTTATTACTCATTGTTAAATAATAATCGACACATTTTTTACCAGCCATTGTATTTTATTTAGACTCAACAATTTATTATTCTATTTTTTTAAAAGTTGGAATAAAAATAAAAAAAAAAAAAAAAAAGAGCTTTATAATTCTCGTTCCGGTTAATTTATTACTCTGAATGACAAAAACCGTGGAAGAGGTTGGAAGTGCTCTGATGAGAAAGTAAAGATGGATATTTTATGTATGTGTACGTAAGTGAATGTGTCGTAGATTTCAATTACCATTTGGTGTTGTACCACCTGAGCCTCAATACAACAACCTCTGTCGTGTAAACAGGGTAGGAGAGATAAGAGTTGTCTTTGCCGATGACATGGGTTGTATACTAAATCTTAATATACATATACATACGTGTTATTTGTAAATTATATTTTATTGATCAAATAAAAGCAGGCTTGAGCTTTTAAATATCTTTTATATTAAATATTCAAGTGGTTAAATAATTTTAACAGGTCTTACAGCGATAAATTAATTATTAATTCATTTGGATGTTACTTAAATAAAGCATTTTATTTTAAATGTATGTATAAATATACTAGCTGTTACTCGCCCGCTCCGCTGGGCACTTCATAGAATTGTATTTTTAGAGATCTAGACTTGAAATTTAATGGGAGTATTGTTTAAATTTGTACAGATTTCAAATTTTATCAGATTGGCCCGTTCCTTTTATCCCTGTGATTATTCTAGCTAATATTCATTGTAAATTTTAATGTGCAATCACTATGACATTCCAGTGGTTTTTTTCCAAAAATGAATAATGACTGAAACGAAGAAAAAAATTTAAAATAATCATTGAAAGTTTAAGTTAAAGTAATTGCGCGTCTCATAAGTGAAGTTGAAATTTGGCTAGCTTAAAGCGTGACGAATTTTGCCGCCAATTTAAATTTCCTCCGTGACATCAATTTTTCATAGAAACTTATTTGTACATGTTTTTAACGAATTCTCTTATAATGAATAGCCAAATTCCTTTTTCACATCTCAAGTGCTTAGAAAATGCATTCATTTCAATCTGTTACGTTCCCGCGATCCGGTAATAAGAACAATTCATGGGTTATGTGATCAGCAAAAATAAAATGTATGTAAAATTCTTAGTCCGTTGAGTGAATAGCTACATGTAAAGTTAAATTTTGGAAACTTTACAATGACTTTTTGCCGCTGCCAAAGAGACGATTGTTGTGAGAAAATATAATTATTAAAAAGGAAAATATTTAAATCCGTTGGCCTTGGAGGCCATTCCCGTAAGTTCCTGTTTCTCTTGCGATTCTATCAAATTCTATATCTGTAGGAACTGTATTTGAAAAGTATACATTTTTTGACAATTATCACTCCCACACTCTCATATAGAAGAGGAATTGCATAAGATTCTATTCGAGATAATTTCTACATTATCACCAAAAGGTTTCAACAAAACTTCAAGTACATAGAAGCTTTTTTTTGGAAAGGTGAGTTTTTCAGTGTTTACACCCCCGCAATCCCTTCTAGGTTTAGAATTCGAGAAAATCCATTCTTAGCTGAACTTGACATCATACACGAAGATTCTCACCAAATTTAGAGTCTGTAGAAGTTACAGTTTGGAAATTAAAATTTTAGATTTTAGCACCCATCCCCGCAATTCTTATCGGAAATAGTCTTTATTGAAGTTCATTGTGAGATGATCTCTACATGAGAAATAAAAGATTTTTACCAAATTTAGAGTTTTTAGAAGCTATATTTTGGAAATTAAGATTTTTTATTGTTAACACCCACCCCCGCGATCCTTATTGGATGTAATTCGTTGTAAAGTCCGTTCTTAAATAATTTCTATATTATATGTAGAAGACTCTTACTAAATTTGGGGTCTGTAGGAGCTATAGCTTGGAAAATAAAAATTTTATTTGTTAACAACTACCCCCACAAACCCCTGTGAGGTGAATCATCGTGAAATTCGTTCGTATATTATTTCTACATCTCTTACAGAAAATTCTTACCCAATTTGGAATATATGGGAGCTGTAGTTTATAAACGGAAATTTTTTATTGTTAACGCCCCCGCAATTCTCTTTGAGGTAGAATATCGTAGAATTCGTTCATAAATTATTTTTCCATCACTTACAGAAAGTTCCTACAAAATTTGGAGTCTGTAAGAGCTAAAACTTTAAAATTCAAAATTTTCATTGTTTATACCCATCCCCTGCAACCCCTGTGGGGTGAGATATCGTAAAATTCGTTTATAGATTATTTCTATATCTCTTACAGAAGATTCCTACCAAATTTGGAGTCGATAGAAACTATAGTTTAAGAACGGGAATTTTTCATTGTTAACGCCGTCGCAAACCCCTTTGGGAGAGGAATTTAATAAAATCCATTCTTAGCTGAACTTGACAGGAAAATTATACCGGAAGATTTCTACCAAATTTAGAGTCTATAAAAGTTACAGTTTGGAAATTGAAATTAAAAATTCTAACACTCACCCCCGCAATCGCTATCGAAGGTAGAATTTATTGAAATCCTCATTTAGATCACTTCTACATCACACATAGAAGACTCTCACCGAATTCGAGTCTGTGGGAGCTATAGCTCGGAAATTTAAAATTGTAATTGTTAACACCCACCCCCGAAATCCATATTTGGAGTAGGTTATCATTAAATACGCTCTTAGATCTTCTACCTCAAATATAGCAGATTCTTACCAAATTTAGAACCTGTGGGAGCTTTAGCTTAGAAATTTAAAATTTTCATTGTTAGCACCCACCCCCACAATCCATATTTGGAGGAGGTTGTTATAAAATCCACTATTAGATCATTTCTGGATCACATATAAATGATTCCTACTAAATTTGAAACCTATAGGAGCTATAGTTTAGAAATTTTTTATTTTCATTGTTAACCCCTACCCCGCAATCTTTATTGGGGATGAATTATCATAAAATCCGCTCATAGATAATTTCTACATCACATATAGGAGATTCCTACTAAATTTGGAGTAGATAGGAGCTATAGTTTAAAAATGGGAATTTTCCATTGTCAACGCCCCCGCAACCCCCTTGTGGGTGGAATTTCGTAAAATCCGTTCTTAGCTGACCTCTACTCGGCGAAAGGAATATTCCTACAAAATTTCAAATCTCTACGCCTTATGGTTCCAGAGATATCGTGATGAGTCAATATATAGGTGGAAATCTCATATATATATATATATATAGATAGATAGATTTATTGGCACCAGATGTACAGCTTGTCTAACAAACTCTGATACATCTTTCGCTTAAATCTACTTTTCTTACACTAATTTTATAATTTATTATTTTATTTTAGTATTCCAACTTGATAGTTAATCTATATTTCAATCTATAACGCTAGTAAATAATTTCTTCGACTTTGGGTCGTTTCCTTAGTTTCAGTTTATCGCAAATAGCAGATTCTTTTTCAAATTTGGAGCTTATAGGAGCTACAGCTCGAAAATTAAAAATTTTAATTGTTAAAACCCACCCCCGCACCCCCCTGTGGGGAGGGATATCGTAAAATTTGTTCATAAATTATTTTTACATTACTTACAGAAAATTCATACAAAATTATGAGTCTGTCGGAGCTGTAGCTCGGAAATTTAAAATTTTCATTGTTAACGCCCACCCCCGCAATCCATATTGGGGGTAGGCTGTCATTAAATCCGCTCTTGAATCATTGCCACACCCAATACAACAGTTTCTTACCAAATTTGGAGCCTATAGGAGCTACAGCTCGGAAATTTAAAATTTTCATTGTTAAGACCCACTCCCGCACTCCTCTGTGGAGTGGGATATCGTAAAATTCGTTCATAAATTATTTTTACATCACTTACACAAAATTCATACAAAATTAGAAGTCAGTAGGAGCTAAAAGTCGAAAATTTTTTAATTTTCATTGTTAACGTCCACCCCCGCAATCCATATTGGGAGTAGATTGTCATAAAAATCGACTCTTAGATCATTTCTACCTCGCATATAGCAGATACTTATCAAATTTTGAGCCTTTAGGAGCTACAGCTAAAAAATTTAAAATTTTCATTGTTAAGACCCACCCCCGCACTCCTCTGTGGAGTGGGATATCGTAAAATTCGTTCATAAATTATTTTTACATCACTTACACAAAATTCATACAAAATTAGGAGTCTGTAGGAGCTAGAAGTCGGAAATTTTTAATTTTCATTGTTAACGTCCACCCTCGCAATCCATATTGGGAGTAGATTGTCGTAAAATCCGCTCTTAGATCATTTCTACATCACATGTAGGAGATTCCTACCAAATTTGAAGTCGATAGGAGCTATAGGTTAAAAATGAGAATTTTCTATTGTTAACCCACCCGCAACCCCCCTTGTGGGTGGAATTTCGTAAAATCCGTTCTTAGCTGACCTCTACTCAGCGAAAGGAATATTCCTACCAAATTTCAAGTCGCTACGCCTTATGGTTCCAGAGATATCGTGATGAGTCAATATATAGGTGGGAATCTCTTATATATATATAGATTATATTTAATAATTTTGAAATTGTAAAATACTGAAATAATATAAATTATTAAAGAAATATATCTAAAATGACATTATTTTAAGAGTAACAGTTTAATTTCATTTTTAATTTTCGAAAGATTGCTAATTGAGTTATTCTGTGCATAATATTTTATACTTAATAATATTGTCAAAAATAAATGTTACAAATGAATTTGATTAAATTAGTTAGAATAGAAATAAAACTAAAAATTAACAAGTAATTTTCACAGATAAATTAAAAGTAATAAAATAAAATATCCGAGTTGTTAAGTAAAACAAGTATTTTCATCCGGTAATTTATTTTCATCATTGTCACTCAGACTCATCTCTTCACATTCACTTTAAACTCTAGCTCATAAATCATTGTTTTCTCACCGTTAAATTATATGCCCAGAAAGTGTAATAAAAAATATAACTACATAAATAAAAAAGCACATTCTGTACCAATAAAACTTAATTTAATGTCTATCTACCGTAAATAAAACACCCGCTCGTTGCTAAGCAAAAGCAATATACTACTTCTGGTATAATAATGAATATAAATTAACTCATAATATATATATACATTATATTTAGGCAGTGGGTACTCTAACAATATTTAAATTAAAATGTTTTTTTCTTCTTTTTTTTTTTCATTTTAAATTATAATATAATTACAACTCGGGTTGATTAATAGAGAAACAATAATACTTGGTAAACTTTGAATATCAAATGATATTACTGCTACAGTAAATAATGATTATTATATACAAGTTGTAATTAAATTCATTGATTAATTAGTTTACAATTAAATTTAGCGGTATATGTACGAGATAATATTAAATTAAATAAGTTGGGGTTGAAATTTAATCCAAACTCTGGCGATAAGAATTAAAAAATAATAACTTTATTATCAAAATCATCATACCATGATACGATACAGATGGCAATGGCGTTGTACATGTAATATATAAACATCTATTCTCTAGGGTATACGTCACTGGAGCAACATAAATGGTAGCTACACGCGAAAGCGGTCACTGACACTACACCAGGACACTAAACCGAGTTTAGATCCCAACTCCTAGAACAGAAAGCCAAAAAAGGACCAAAGGATTATTACTTTAGGCCCCATTGAGACTTAACCCGGCCTCTATTCTCATTTAAGATCTTATGTAACTTAAACATTTATACATTGTACTGTATTTTATTATACATCACTCATTACTGATAACAATATTTAATATTGTATTTAACTCCTCAGCTGGTTTATCCTTAAAAAAAAAACACAGCATGTTTTATCCTGATCTACGTCAACAATATTTTCCACTCCTAGTGATTCAAAAAAAAAAATAAAAATAAAAGGCTCTCAATTATTTTGATCCCGTGCGCCCGTATTATATTTTACTCGTTGTTTTTTCAGCTTAAATATACTCATCAACGGCATTTTATTCACGTTTAGCTATAAAGCATAATCCCGGATTTAAACGATGAAAATAATTCATTACCCGCTTTAGAGAATTTTAATATAATAATATAATATAATGCCTGATGAAAGTTTTTAAATTTCATTTCTCGACTGTTGATTTAAATATTTACAATAATAATAATAGAATAATTATAATAGATTAGGTGATGAAAACAAAGACAGGTAACATGATCTAGTGTCTGTTTGTTCTTGCAGATGTACCAGATCCGCCGGGACGTCCTATCGCCACTAACTTCACATCACGCTCTGTAACAATCTCATGGGCGCCAAGCGAGAATTCCCACAACAATCCAATTTCACACTACATAATCAATGTCAGGTGAGCACTGTTACTTAGTCACGTTGAGTGAAATCTTATATAATATTAAACATATATTCCATACACCAGTTACTTACTATTATTATTTTTTATTATTATTTATTGTTACTATCATCACTATATTTAAGGGTTTTATTCTTATATATGTATACACAAGTTAGGTTAACTGAATGGTTATTTTGTTGAGCCCGCAGACTTCTTCCTTAGAGGATTTTCTGGGTAGAGTTGAGAGACTGAAAATCTGAAAGAAACTCAATTGTCGACAAGTGGTTAGTTGAGGAAGGAAAATCGAAACGGAATAGTGATGAAAGAAAAAAGAAAAGAGAGAGAAAACTAAACAGACCAAGAGAAAGAGACAATTGCTGCTGAGAAGAAAGTGTATTCGAGTATAAGAGATAAAGAAAAAAGTAAAAAAATAAAAAAATAAAAAAAAAAAAAAAAAAAAAAAGTTCTAGTTGAGGAAGCTGAATTGTAAATTCGTTCTAATGAAAAATGCCATTGCTAAACATGAATGTACGGTTGATTATTCTCATGCAGCAGTGGTACACAAGAGACAACTGACGAGAAGTCTTATACTCTTGTTAATGTCCGACAGTTTCGAGAGTTTTTTAACAAAAAGAAAGATTATTATTAAAGAAAAGGATGACCGCGTCAAGTGGATAAGGATTCCAGACTTGATAACCACCTTTTGTTCTTCTTTATTCTTACTTCTGTACAGATATATCATCCCTCTTAGTTTTATATCGACGTCTCATCACGACTTTTCCGTCTCTTGTGCTTTTTTTGTTATTGTTGTTATCTTTTTCTTTAGTTTTTTGCTCCTTATATCTCCAAGTTGAAAAAATTCTCCAATAGTTGAGCAGATAAATAAAAAAGAAGATCAAAATAAAAGGATCTTTAGCGATTAACCGTAGATCCTGTAAGAACAAAAGATTATGTCCTTTTTAACTGTGCATTAAATCTATATAATGTCTATTATCTATTAAATAAAATAATAATATTAAAAGTTATTAACTCGGTGAGGTAAATTTATGGAATAAAATATTAATCCGGAAGATAAAGTATAAAGTATAATAGCGCTTCTGGTCGAGAAAAAATTATAATTATTTAAAATGAAACAGGATAATAAAATAATACAATACGATGAGATAAAGATAAAGATGAGTTAAAAAAAAAGAAAGGAAATCCTTTTGGTCTATTACGTTAGGAGGTTGGTAGGCTAGGCGCAAAAATGCATATTTTAATACTTGATTAACCAAGCTCTTACAGACTCGGTAGACGCTCATAGAGAATAGTCCTTTCAGAAAAGATATTCTTTTATCCACGAATAAATTGACCATACTCTCTCAAACGGGCTTTGCACTACACTCCAGACTCTATATACTCTCTCTCTCTCTCTCTCTATATATATATATATATATATATATATATATATATATATATATATATATATATATTTAGAACAAAGAGTGTCTCTATATACAATATAATGTACATCTGTATTATGTATATTAGGTAACCACCTCGAATATATAGAGCAAGATGTTGAGGTGTATAGTGAGGTATAAAGTAAACAAAACATCAATTGATGAAAAGTCGTAGATGAAGAGGTGAAGTTTGGTTAAGTCGTTATTGGAAGTGGAAGGGCGTTTCTCGATGAGTCTGATCGTCGAACCACGAAAATTGATCGTAACGGAATTTCAATTTCGCGCATGACTACTATGTACAGTGAGCAGTGATAAAATATCTCATAAAAAAATAAAAAATATAACATTTCACTGTTTTTAATTACTTTTTTTTTTAAATATATATGTATATATTTTTTTTTTACTATTTTTGCGAGGGAAAATTTTTCACACAACGCTTAAATTATATAGCATGGATCCGTCACTCTGAAAATATTCACCGAGATAGCGAGCTTTGTCGATTAACCGTCGAGAGCCCATTCATCCATATTGAACTGGCACCTTTAAAATTAAAATACCTCGCGAGTTTTACCGTTTGTATTTTTCTTAAAAACACGCCTAGAAACCTCGCAATACAGAGTTACGACATTTAAAACCACTCCGTTTATTTCAGACAGAAAATTTTTTATTGCACAGAAAGAAAAAGAAAAAAAATACAAAAATTTAATTAAATTTTCTTAATAAAAATAATAATAATAATAATAATAATAATTATTATTATTATTATTATGAAATCTTTAACCCAGGGTTCAAGGATTTATCAGAGCCCGGGATCAATCTCACACGATTTTAGTAAATTACTATTTTTATAATTAACTTTTTTAAGCGTAATCTCAACGATTGCCAGTTGGCTGATCTAGTAAATTTTAGCACATTCCCATAAACAAAGCAATACTACAGTAGCACCACTAGCAGCACACAGTTCCTGGGATTAACCCCAACCGCGTAAGGGAAACGATGATAGAGATAGCAAATCCACAGGGGGATTTATCCGGAGTATACTACTGTCGACTCTCTCCACTTGTTCTTGATACTCTTGCTTTGTACAATTTTATTTTATTTTTCTTTTTTCTTTTCTCTTTTTCTTTAACTCTTTTTGACCTCAAGACAATTCACCCGCAATATATGTATACAGACATTTAATTTAGCAATCAACTATACAACCAGATAATAGTTAATATTAAATATTAGTAACAATAATAATGATGTAAATAATAATCTCCGATGATACGTATGAATGGGCGATAGTGGTGATGGTAGGATGAAAACCACAATAACTCCAAGCTCAGCACCGCCAATAAAGGAATCGCAGAAGGGGCCTCACTCACTGAACTCTCTACAGATATATACTTGTTGGAATTGTTTGGCAAAATGCCGAGAGAATACTACGTGGGCTACTCGGCAACTGAATCGAATTATACGCTCTGCGACATGAAGCGGAAGTGAAAAAGACATTTGTTTAACCACCGTGTACTCTCACCCACCCGAGTTAATGTTGAGTATCCAACCGCAATGGATTTTACACTTAATCTTTTTTTATTCTTCTGCTTCTTATACTTTCCTACAAGCCCATATATTGACATTCACACTCTACTTGATAATTATCATTATTAAATATCAATAAATTTACTTCCAATAACATTGATATAAATAAAGTGTATTGTACTCTTATAGATACACACTGTGACTTATAGGGTCTGTAAAAGAGTGTGGAAGAGAACAGATGAGAAGAAGAAAAAGATATAGTAAGCTTGACGGTGATTATCCCCGACTGGTTGAGCTTCCAACGGCAAGTTCTCCAGAGGATTATCTCTCAGTCTTCTCAGTCTTCTGCTGAACCTATACGAAAATACACATATATATACTATTGCTGTCGATATTTCAACGGTCTTATCTACTCCGTCGGGATATAGCTATTACAATCGGTCCCAATCCTATGAGCATTCCACCTAAGGTATCTATCGTACATTAGCCGAATTATCAATGAATTGCCACCTCCGAAAATTCTCTCTGGATAATAGAATCGAATCATCAATCCAATCGTTATAAAATCCCTTTGATATATTATATAACCTATTATTTCAATATCCATGCATTGATTTAATTAAAAAAAAAAAAAAAGAGGTTAAATCAATAGTTGATTTAAAATTTATTGAATATTATCATCCGGCTCGTTCATTATTTTTAATCATGTTATACATTATAACGTGAAAAGTGTAAATGTTTGGATATTGTTACATGATTCATCCTAGCATACCGGAATTACCGTAATTAATCATATACGAAATATTTTCAATAACTGAATTCCCGGTGGCCTTTGTTATAAACTCGTTAATAAATTATAAATTATTGTAACATTTTTTTTTTTTTTTTATTAATATTTATGAGTTCAATGACCCGAGCAAATGTTAAAAATTGACGAATCGAGTGTAAAGCACAACCTCACGCGCTTCGCGCTATGAGGCGTGCAATATTAAAAGAATCAGAAACGATTACATCAGTAGTATCAAAAAGTATTTGAATATAAAATGAGGTCAGTTTGACCCAACATTAATATTATCTGAATTGTAAGATGTTAAATATTTATACTTGATCGATACCAAAATTATTCGACATCACGAAGTTATGATTAATTAAAGTAGAAATTTGACAAATTGGAGTATGTTCATCAGTTAAGTAACTTGATCTGATTTTATTAGATTAATATAATTGACATTTAGATTTGTAGATTGAAATAATAATTTTATTTTTGTAGATAAATTAGACAAATGAAAAAAAAAATAAAAACTTATAAAGTAGGATGTATTTTTCATGAAACATAAATTAAATGGACGAATGCGTGAATCGATTTAATTTCTAACAGAGCGTGCAGTCCACCTTTAGTATATGCCTCGGTGAACCTAGTCATCCAATACAGCCACTACGACCGTCAAATATTGCAGAGAGTAAGAGAGAAGAGAACTAACGGAAACGAGACATATTTCATAGGAAATATTCAATGCATACGACCCACATACCTGTATGAATATTTTTATATGTCTGTCTATCATAATTTCCATACACATTTTACATATTCAAGTCTCCCAATGTGCTGTATATAAATTTCAAAATGTTGAAATATCCAACGACCTGAATAGATATTGAACAACTCTATAATCCTAATTCAATTCACTTTTTTTTTAGTTTATTTATTATTTTTTTTTTATTTTTATTTTTATTCCTCCCCACATAATCCTCGCCATTGTTACATTCCACTACATAATTTTAGTACCCGTGAATCATTCCCGGGTGCCCCAGCATTTTGGATTTCTCTTATTTCTTTTTTCTTTGCTTTTTATCTTTTTTTACTTTTTTATTTTTATCTTTATCTTTAACAATAAACCCGACGGAGAATAAAAAGCTTGCGGCTAACTAGAAAAGAGGGAGAAAAGGGAACACGTTAAATTTAACGAGTCCACCGTGAGGGGTCAGAGCAGTAGAGGACTTAAGGTAAGCGGAAAAGGGTTAACCCAGAGGATGTTATCGGGCAGCTCCATAAATTCCCCAAGATTAGTCGTAGTTGCTCGTGAGCAAGCTACTCGCTATCATCTTTTCCTTTCCCGCAACCTAACGTTCATTTACAAAATTCACCCTCTAAGCTCTGAAAAAAAAAAAAAAAAAATAATCAAATTCATTTAAAGTCATTTTCATTAACTATTATTATTATTAAAATTATTAGAAATAAAAATTACCCCCCGTGCTAATTAATAACTGCTGCAGTACACGGTTATAATTACTGTGATAATTGGCAAATTTAATAATGATAACTAGTATATGGACAGAAAAATTTTAATAATAATTATAATAATAATAATGGTCATTTATGTTTACAGTACAGAGTGTAGAGGTATTAAACGTGTAAATTCGTCTCGCAGTAATTATTAAGTAATCTCCAGATAAACCTTTGGTATAATAATAATACGCGTAAGCCAGTATCAAAAGACGTTAATTTTTAATAGCCTCGTAAATGATAGTTATAGCGTAGTGCTCAAACGCCTGAAAATTTTCTCGCTACTACCAGGCTTAATTAGTGGTCTGCGTTTCTATTAATTACTGCAAAACGGATTACCTTCCCGGCTTCTGGTCCACCCGCTAGTCCAAAATGTCAATAAATTATACATATGTATATATATTGAATCCTCCTATTATCCGTAATATAACATGTAACTAATTTCTAGTTGGATGAATTTTAATTTATTTAAGCATCAACAGTGGACAATTTCTAATAGATACATATATAAACAAATTCACTGATCGAATCTAATTAAATTAAATCGCTTAATTAAATCCATTTGATTTATTTTGTAAAATAATTGTTTGAATACCTGAAATTTTCCAGTGATTTGAATTTTATTGATCTATATAATTAATTAATTTTCCGTATTTACTGTGACAAAGGAATAAAGTTTAGGAAAAATAAAATTTTTCTCGTTTTAATTAAACTCTAGAGTAAAAAAAATAATGTTTAAGTTGTAAAAATTGAAATTAAGAGTAAATTTGAGAAACGTAAGTACTCTGTTGATAGTTTAAGATGAAATTGTCGAAATGACAGTTTCTATCCAATCTCAGTGGCAGAAGGAAAACTAGAAGTAGAAGTAGAAGTATAAAATGAAGAAGAAGAATAAGAATAAGAAACCGAATGTCTATTAGTTAATTGAAGTGGGAAATGAGAATGAGAATCCAAAGGAAATAGTATGAGACACAGAAAGTTGTTGAGTGCGAAAGAGGGTAAAGAGAAGAAAGGGGAGAAAGAGGAGGCTAGATAGAAGTGTGCAATTGTTGCAGCAATGAGTGAGATAACAGAGGAGAGATAACATGGAAAGGAGTAGAGAATAGAAGAAAGACGCAGTGAGAAGGTGTACAATGAATTGAAACTCGATAGTCACGGTCGCCGGAAACCAATTGTGAGTTCCGTTACAATGTATTAACGGAAAAGTGCCTGAGCATTTTCAGTCAGCACGAACAGATTCAGCAATTAGTTGTCTTCACCAGACACCAACTCCTAATTGGATCTCATTACGTGAAAGAATAACAAAAAGATTTTATTAAAAGGGGTTTTAACATTTTTTAATTTATAAATCTTAACACCTTTTGACACTTTCAATGTTTAATGTTAAATACAGAGCGAGAAAAATAAAGAAAAAACAACAAATTCTGTTTACATTTTCGACTGTCAGCCATAACGGGTTTTGAGTGTTTTGGGGTATCATCCGTAACAAATGAGAAGGAAACACTTAACTGATCCGATATGTAAACGGATCGTGCATCAATGTCAGAATAATCGTACTATGCTAACTACCAGCTTGAACTGAGCCACTGTGGACTCTGTTTAATACGACAGCTCTGACAGATAGCCTACAGTTATAACTCCAAGGGAGGGAAAGATTATTCCCAACCAACCGGGGGTTTCACTCTTCCTTTTCTAAGAAAAAAAAAAAAAAAAAAAAAAAAATAATAAAATAAAATAAAATTGTCACATTAGTCAGAGACGCCTTCATTAGTGGTGTATACTTATATCTATGAAAAGTAATATCGTTATTCATACTTAAATAAATCTACTTTTTCAGCGTCATCAAAAAAAATTTTTTTTTTCTAGCAGTGTTATTTGCCTTATTACATTAATTTATATTTACGTGATCTATGTAATAAAAACATAAAAGTTGTTAGTGTTTGTTAGCTAGATATTGCTTGTGGTAGCTACTATCCCAGTGATATAACTTAAAAGCATAAAGTAACAATGTAAAAACAAACGCAGAGCCAACAAGTGTAAATACGAATTGTAAGCTAGCTTGCGTTAATAAATTTTAAGCTGGGGTAAATTCGTGCACATGCACTGTGCTACTAGAAATGGTTTGAGAAAGAAAACAAAGAGTATTTTGGGGTAGCTAGTATCTTACTGAATTTTATCGGACATGCTTTTATAGAACCTGTTCGTCGGTTGGTACTTTCTACGATTCGTTACATAATATATGCTCTGTATATCCACAAACATGTCAGACAGAGAGGAGCGTCAGAGGAACTTTTAAAAGTAAATCCATTTGGTTTGTATAGATCTAATATATATATATACATAGAGAGAGAGAGAGAGAGAGATATTTAGTACAAATTGCGGTTTATCCTCGCAATGTGGTCAGCTAAGTGACCTATATCGTTCAAGGGGTGACCATCATGCTCTAAATTAGCCGCAAAACTGACGGTCCCCTGCGTATGGTGTTCAATATGCTGTTATCTATAAATGATTATTGGTAGTTGGTATGGCGAATCTCAATTACCTATACACACCACTAAAAACAAATCCCATAAGACCCACCTTTTACCTTTTTACCTTTTTACCGTTTTACCTTTCTACCTTTTTACCTTTTTCCCGTTTTACTTTCATTTTTATTCCCCAATAAAATTAGATTTCTAAAACTCCGTTAATGTACTTTTCATAACACACTTATATCATAAACTTTTCTTAAATATTATTTAGGCGGAAGAGTAGAAGGAGATTTTTCTTTAAAATAGTTTTTATAATCTTACTTTATTACTAATTTTTTTAATTTCTCAAGCGAAAAGTTTTGTATTTTTATGTGTACATATATAGATATAAACACATCTGGTAGGTTCCTTTTTATTCATACAATTGTAAAATAGCCCGCGGGAAATGCTGTAAAGGTGCAAAAGCGCCGAGGCATATAAATTTTAAAACGAGCTGACTATGAAGTTCGCGCGCGTAATTGTCTCCCCGAGGGAAACGAATATCTAGAGAATTGAAAAATGGGCATACGACCAATTCAACCATATTACTTTTGTAATAAAATAAAATAAAATAGAAATATATTTCTTAATATTGACTCTAAACCATTCGAATTTATTATGTATTTATGGATTTATTCATGTCTGACTATTTGATGATTCTACCACTTGAATGGCTAAATAAAGTTAAGCGCAGGTTAGATTATTATTTTTTAATTATCAGTTTTTTTTTTAACTAAATGACCTAGTGATATTATTTCATTCATATGAAGCATATCCATAAACAATTCATAACCAGAATTATAAATCACTACTATGAGATGTTTTTTTTTTCAATGATATTGATTTAAATTTAGTTCAAAATTTTCAGAATAAAACATAAAATAAATTAATTTTTTATAAAGACTGCTTATATGAACTTCAGATGACTTTTAAAAATTATTAATATGTAATAATAATAATGATAATTATAATTACAGTGATAGTAATAATATAAAAGTTAAACCGAAACGGAAGGAACAATTAAAGGTGTAGGTGGATTTTGTAATAATACTAATAATATAACGGGTACGAAACGAGACACATTTTCTCTGCTAGCACGAGCTTTATCGTGAATTGTACTTATAACCCATAGTAGAAAGAATACGGTGTACGTGCCCTCCATTATTTATATCGTGCATGTTCCACTGATAAGCAGCGACATTCACCAATTCATGCTAATATTTAACTATTTATTTTTATTTTACCTGTTTTCTTTCACTCTGTTTTTTTTTATATATATATATATATATAATTTTTCTTTTTTAGTTTTTAGTTTTTATCTGTATCTACAAACAAGTAAGAATAAGTAAACTGACAAATATTATTTAACCCAGCAGTGGCAGTTTCTGTTGGAGTGTGATACGCTAAGAAAGTTTGTTAAAGGAAATTTAAACCGCAACTATTAATTTAGCGGCAAACCCAAGTAAGCAGAGCAATCGTAACGTCAGAACTTGATCTGACGAATGAGCGCAATTAATTACACTCATTAACTTTTGATAAAGTTAATTAGATTATATACCCGTCAACAACTATTTATATTTCATGTTTATTAAATCGCCTATTTAACTTAACAACAACATCAAGTATTCATTATATTACTTGATAAACTATTCAATAAATTAATTATAAATATTTTATTTCAGAGTCGGTGAAAATGGTCCTTGGGATCATCAAGAAATAATAACTTCAAATAATGACACTAAATACTACATGGACAATCTGTTGCCGTTTACATCTTATAGTTTCCGAGTAACTGCTGTTAATGCACGAGGACGCAGCGCTCCGAGCGTTTCGTCTCATTACATAACAACATTACGAGAAGGTATTACATTTTAATATAAATAATTTCTCTTTTTATCAAATTTTATCCTCTCAATTTGAAGGAAATAAAAAAAAGCTTATTGAAAATTTTACACCTCTATACCTTTTATATTATTTATCTAGATATAAAGTGATTTTGAAAATCAATGAATTCAGGATAAAAGCTGGCACCTTGAATTTTTTAAATCCAATTGGATCAAGAGCTCTGCTTAAAATAAACAGATTACAAGTCCAATACTTTTTAAGTTCGTCTTACCAGTCTTTGGTTTTACAAAATCACTTGATTCTTTTTTTTTTTTCTCGATAACAACTGAAAAGAAAAGCGGTTTACTGTAACAATTGTAATGATTGAGTATATCTGAATGGCGGTATTGTCGGTGTATTGACAGAGAACAGTGATATACTGTCATTTGATTTAGACGGATAGTTTCGGTAGTGGTGACCTCTAGAATTAGACGCTATATCAATAGAGCAACATACTTCATCTACAAGTAACACGATTCATACAACGAAACCCATTTCCTCTTTGTCAATATTGACATATTGTCTGTTCGTACATCGCGAATACTGTGTAAATTTCTGTGTACATCTCTGTTCTGTTTATACATACACATATATGTATATCAATACAATACCAATGTGTTGTTAATACAGTTATAGATATTTGAAGCGTCAAACTTTCGATTTTCAAGTTGCATTTTATCAAAATACAAAAGCTTTAACTATCTGTATTAAACGCAGCTATTTTATTTATTTATCTTAATTAATGAAGTAATAATGGTGATTGTTTTTTAAAATTTAGCTCCAGCTGGAAAACCGACAATCGTAACAGCTCAAAACATTTCAGCGACGGCCATCCTGATTACATGGAAACCGCCGAGTCTGGATACACTAAATGGTGAATTTCTCGGTTATCGTATATCCTATCGCCCCAGGCGAAAAGGAAGTGACATCAAAGAGATTTACATACGCAATCGAAAAATAGAGGTAAGCTTCAAAGCAATATATTCATTGAAATTTCTGTGTGATGTTGAATTCTCAACGATTAACGTGGATCCACTGAATTTCAATTTCAGAGACATATTATTCAAAACCTGGAAACGTATACACAGTATACTGTATGGTTGCAAGTATTTAATCCCGAAGGTACTGGTCCCAATACATCTGTTACCGTTATGACCGACGAAGGAGGTGGGTTCCACTCTATATATTTATTATTTTTATTTTTCAACCCAATTTTTGCCAACTATTATTTACCTTCTGTACCATAATTGCATATTTGTTGTTGTTTTTTTTTTTTTTTATTATTATTGTTATTATTTTTTTTTTTTTTTTTTTTTTAATCTACTAATCGATTACTACTACTACTTTATTATTTCTGTCTACCGCTAAAGTCACTGTGGCTTAATAAATCTCTGAGTAAACAACGCATCAATACGGGGGTAGTGACCTCGAGGTGAACTGGAGGTCACTGAATAAACTATATTCAATTTAATTCTATCCCAACAAAATCACTCTCCCGTACGGTAGGTTAGTAATTTCACTATCCTCTGTCGGTAAATTCAATTCAACGTCGATAGTCCCTCCATTCCGTCCGTCTGTCCGTCTCAGCCTCTGCTGCTTCATAAAGTATATATATATATTTACTGGTTGCTGATAACAAATCATACCGACCGTCGTCACTGCATTTAACAAAAATATATATTTATTTAATTTTACTTTCAAATTGATGAATGATGAATCATTACGAATTAAATAAGTAGGACACAATTTATTAAGAAAGAAATACTTGAGATTTCATTGAGAAAGTATCTTTAATTATTTATATTTTCCACTTAATTTGTCGATAAAATTATTAAGATATCTTTGAAATTAATTAAGATGTTGAAAGCGCATCCGATCCGAAATCTAAAAAGATTAAAAAATAAATATATTTAATTAAAGTTATCGACTTTAAGAGTTTATTTATGAAAAATTAAATTAACTAATTATAAAAGAGAGCGGAAAAGTAAAAGAAACTGCGGACGTAACATTGAATTACAGTAATGACAATAACTTTTGTGGAGTAAAAAAATAATGAATTTAAGATAAATGAAACGAAAAGATGGTGGCCGATGAAATGGCGAGTACGTTACTGAACAACCATGTCCTTTCTCGGATTTTCTTTTCACTGGTTTGTCTTGTCTACAACTATATTATATTTATATCTATATCCTACGGGTGAGGTATAGACGGTATAGGATACCTAACTAAACAATAATCCCAACAACCAACCATTGAACCTTTATTTCCAGTCTCACGACCCACCTCATTGTTCCCACTGGAACAACTTCCAACAGCTCCAACAGTTTACTCCCTATAAAATATATAATATATAATATATATTATAATATCCTACAACAACCCACAACTCTGTTATCCTGGGCTCAGTATAATCTATATTTTAATTTTTATCGTAAAAAACAGCTCAATAATTGATGAAAAATTTTTTGAATCAAATTTTTGAATTTCTTAATTTAATTAAAGATATTAAAATAATAAAAAAATAATTATTTAAGGAGTATGAGTATCGAGATGTGCGCCCGCGCTCGAGATACAATAGTATGAGTACTGCATTAAACAGCAAGTGTGCGCTAATCTACATTGTGTGCGAGTTTTGTGCGCCGGTCGATTACCACAGTCGGAGCTGTCGTTGTATTGGCCGTGTGCTCCGTGTGTTGTGCTCGGATAGACTATACCTATGTACGTTCAATTTTTAAGTTAAGGGGATAGGAAAAAGTATCCGCGCATAGCGTCAGTGTATTCGCACATGTCTCAATATTAACCACGCCAAAATAATTATTATTAACGGATAAAAATGTTTATTAAATAAACTTTAAGTACTCAAAAAACAAATATATTACTTAAAATGTTCCCCGTTATATTTTAAAATACTGTGCGGTTTAGATTCAGTGACTCGACAACTCCTTTTAGCATTTTATTATTATTTATGGTTTATTTATTTATTAAAAAAACATACTAATTGAGTAAATATTTGCTTAATTTGGAGTAATTATTGAAATAGTCGATAAGATATTTATCAGTGATACGGCACTGCACGTGTGTGTGTACATATGTGCAGACTGTTCGCCTTTCTGTCACTTGGTCACTTGTCATCGTCGGTGACACTGTTTTTAAACTCAATCTTGTTCTGTGCGTCTCATTGTTTTTATTTTAAAGATTTTTTATCTATTTTACAACATTAATAATTATAATTTATTTTTATACTGTGAATTAATTTATCTGATTATTTTACAAAGACAATCAGTGCGATAAAGAGCGATGGGTGTAGCTGTGTATTTATTATTATTTTAAATTAACACTTTCGATCGGAGCTGGATTTTTTTATTTTTTATTTAATTTGCTGGTGAACAAGTACATATATGTGGCGAAAAATATTGTACTGGAGTGTAGATTTAAAGATAAAAGGAGGGGCATTGGCTGTTAGATTGGAGCAGAGACCAGAGTAAAGAGAGAATACAGAAAATCTAGTACAGTTGGTAGTTGAATTAATGAGAACAGGAAGTGATTGAGGGTACTTGTTAAATGTAATCCTGGTGAAGTTGAATAAAATACATCCAATATCTACTAAACTTTCATTTAGCATCAACGTTATTAATTGTTTTGTTTTGTTAAATAAAACACGGTCAAGATTTTAGATGTACCGGATATCCTATTGATAATATTATAATATTATAATATTATAATATCTTGCTTCTTATTCTTATACTTGCTGGTGTGTTTATATAGTAATAAAAATTAAAATAAAAATCTATCCAAGAAAAAGGAAATAGTAGAAAAAAAATACAAGGGAGTAATTAGACGTATTTATAAAATATAAATGGAAAAGAAAAAATGTTACGACTTCCTGGACGGTCAAGGATAAATTTATGATTATTTTTAGGCATACAAAACGAATTTGGTTCTAAAACACACTAACTGGCAGCTCGCAGCTCGTAGCTCGCAGCTGCCCCGCTAAACTCTTGAGGGGAATTACTAAAATGTCGAGAAGACCAATAATAATGATAAACCGAGGTTCTCAACCATACCCACTTTGTATTGCTCTTCGTTTATTTAAATTTTTCATATTTTTCTCTATTATTTCAATTGCTAAAACTCTCAATGATAATTATGAAGCTACTACTATTATTGATAATAATAATGATAACGATGACGGCAAAGGTAATTCAATATTATTTATATTTTATTTTATTTCCAGGATTTAATCGATTATTTAGAGTAATTTAAATGTACCATGCTTGGGTACTATTCCTAAACTTTAGATTTATCCATACACGAAAATGGCTGAACCTTGAATAAAATCAATACTTGAACTAGCTTTAAATTTTTCAACCCGTTGTTAACTCTCTTGATTTTATTTTTTTTAAATAATTTTTCTTGCAAATTTTTATTATTTAAAAAATTAAAAATCCAAAAAAAAATTGTCCTGATTTGAAAATATTTTTTATTTACCTAAAAAAATTCTATTTTAAAGATCTTAGATAAGTTAAAATAAATAAATTAAAAAAAAAAAAAAAAAAAAAAAAAAAAACAAAACTAAACTTGAACTTGTAACCACGCGACTCATGAGATGATAAAACAATATCTGTATGTGTATGTAATCATAATGCGTTTTACATTAATGATTTGTAATGATTACAATACTAGTTCAAGGTTAACAAGTTTTTAAATATTCACGAATGAATAATAAAAACATAATAACCAGAAAAAATAATAAATTTTCAAAATAAACATGTAATTACATTATTTAGTGTTATTAATTACCGTAATTATCATTCGTAAATAAACTTTTTAAAAGAAAAAAATGATAAATAAAAAGTATTAATGAAGTAATAAATATTAAGATGTACATTTATATAAAAAGAGATGTCTTTAATGTGTATCGCTTTAAAATAAAGAAAAAAAAAAAGACTGAGTATTCATCTTTTGAGTCACTGCTAAAGACCTTGGAGGGTTTACTCAGTGAGAAAAAGATTGAGATGTATATAAGAAATAATAAATCCGTAGTAGACAAGATAATATTTAATTTCGAATTTAAAATTTCAGTTCCAAGTACACCATTGAGATTAACGGCCTATGGAATAAATTCATCCTCCGTAGAGCTGTCATGGTCAGAGCCACAGCATAAAAATGGAATAATCCTTGGGTATCGTGTGTTTTACATGCACTCGAATTTTACAGAAGTCAAAACATTGAAAAAGAACAACGAAACCATTGATTTTCTTCTCAATGATCTAAGTGAGTATTAATGTCATTATTATCCGAGCAGCTGAATATAAATTGGCAATATTTTATCAAAATAGATAAATAGATACACAATAGTTTTTATCGGATTAATTTAAATTCAAGTTGAATTTACACACTCGTTATAACGATATTACTAATGCACGTGGCATGCTCAATATGCGTCATTGTTTACATTAACAAACCATCACTAAGTTTTTAAAGATTCGCATTGCAATCTCAGTTATATGACTCGTAATTTAACACTGTTTTAAATATTTTTTTTATTTTTTTATTTATTTATTTTTTATTTTTTATTTTTTGCAGAACCAATGACTGAATACAAAATATGGGTTAAGGCATTTACGTGGAAGAACGAGGGCGAACCATCTGATCACATTATTCAAAAGACTGATGTTGCAGGACCAAGTGCTCCTGTAATACTAAATTTAACTTGCCAAGCTCACGACGCTATTTACGTCTACTGGGCACGTCCTCAAACTTTTTGGAATTCAATTGACTATTATTACATAATGTATCGTAATGACCAATATAAAAAGTATGACGAAATTGAAATTCCTACCACCAAAGAGCATCTCAACAGTGGGGTAAATATTTAACATTGTTTAGCTGTTTTCTCTCTGAAAATTTCTCTCGGACCATTTTTCATTTCGATATAATAATAAAATAAAAACGTTTATTGAATTTACAAGCCAGATGATCTAAAAATATTTTATTTTGATAAATTTCTTCATGATATTGAAATAACTGCTGAACCGATTGCACTGAAATATTTAATAAATGTTTTTTCCATCGTTTAATAAAATGTCAAGCTTTTTACCTATTTTTTTTTTTTTTTTGTTTTCGTATAAATAAATACGGCATGATTTATATTGAACAAAACGCACCGTGATTGAAATTTTAATAAAAAAAAACATATTTTTTCTTATTTTCCAATCCAGATAATAATACCAAACCTTACTATGAATACCATTTACGAAATAATGGTCTGCGCTGGTACCAATAGCACAATAAATCAGCATCACGTAGTACGTGGCAACTGTAGTCAACCAAAAACGCAACGAGTGGAACGTAATTGTGATAAAACACCACCATTAATGCGGCGTAGCTCTGAAGAATTGAGTACCGGCGTAATTGCGGGTATGATTTGTGCTTGTATCGCCGTTATGTTGGCTATTACAGCTTTAATATTGTGGAGGTGAGAATCTATTGTCACCAGTTATTTATATATCTCATAACTTTTCGTGATATATAATTATTATTATAATAAATCACTCTAGTAATTCATCACATTTTACACTCATTAATCATTACTCATAAGCTCATTAGCTCGTCAGCTCGTCAGCTCGTCAATTAAACAACTCATCGGTAATTAAAGTTACTTGCGGGCTTATCGCTCTACTCTGTACTTTAAATTTATCGACTAAAAAATTATATAGAAGTAGATGATATGACTTTCTTATCAGTATCTTATCAGTGATAACGATTTGTAATATTATCCATTTTATATACCAAAACGTTTATGGTCAGTTTAGTCTTCAGTTAGTTTCAGTGTATCACAGTTAACGTAACTATTCATTATTAAAATAATTAATACATCTACTTTTATTTAAATTAAAATAAAAATCTTTGATATGGAAAATTTATCAAAAACAATTTCGTAAGATTTTTTTTTATTATTAAATTTGTAAAAATAAATCTATTGAAACATCTTTATCATTTCTATTTTATCCAACAATTTAAAAATAAAAAAACTTGAGACAGATAAGATATACAATGAGTGTAATTTCTAAAGAAAGTCTGTTTATTATTTAAATTTTATTCATTTTTTGTTGTTCTTGTTTATATAATTGTCAGGAACGATCAATTAAATAAAATCTGTAGTATTTTTATTTCATAAATTTATTGAACTGATTTCTCTCGATTTTTTTTAATGATCGTTCTTATTTTAATGATTTATAATAATAATAATAATAATAATAATAATAATTAGATAAAAATTAATTTATCGTACAGTTTATTGACACTGTATCTAATCTTATTGAGAATTTTTTTTTTTTTTTTTTCTAATAATTACTTGTTTATTCGACGAGTTTTAAATAGCAATGAGAAAACTTAAAAGTATGCGTATAATAATTTTTTTATTAGATATTAATCAAAGCGCCTTAACAGGCGTGTTTTCAGGAAATGTTTCCAAACAGCCTACTGCTTTTTGGATTATCCGCCGCGTAATGTGCAAACACATCAGGAATGGGAAAATAGTAAACAAGATGGTGAAAGGACAGCTGTTCCTGTTTCACAATATGTTCAGCATGTAGCGGCATTACATGCCGATGGTGACATTGGTTTCAGTAAAGAGTTTGAATTATTTCCAAAAGAGACAGAACTTTATATAGCTGACAATTCTAAATCTGCTGAAAATCAGTCCAAAAATCGCTACGGAAATATTATTGCATGTAAGTTTATAATCTATATTATTAAGAGAATAAGCAAAATTTTGTGGCCAGTTTATTTATATTATAAAATGTGTTTTTATGGTTAAACTACCAATAGTCAATTAATGATGATGATAAGTATTTAGGCTGCATTCGAAAATGCTCTATCTCTAGATACATAATTAAGAAATGACCTTGTATCTTGTGAATTATTGACATTTTTAAAGATATAAGCTCATCCCGACATTCCTCTCATCGAGACCTTTCATTTGAGTACCCACATCAATTTTTCATATATTTTATATATTTATATATATATTATATATCTATATATGTATATATGAAAAAAAAATATCAAAAATGCATGTGGGTACTCAAATAAAAGCTCTTGATGAGTGCAACATTAAGATGAGCTTATATCTTTAAAAACGTCAATAGTTAAGAAAGTACAGTGTAAGTTAATAAATATCTTGTGAAATATTGACATTTTTAAAGATATAAGCTCATCCCGATATTCCTCTCATCGAGACCTTTCATTTGAGTACCCACATCAATTTTTCATATATTTTATATATTTATATATATTATATATATGTATATATAAAGAATATATCAAAAATGCATGTGGGTACTCAAATGAAAGCTCTTGATGAGTGTAACATCAAGATGAGCTTATATTTTTAAAAACGTCAATAGTTAAAAAAGTACAGTGCAATTTAACAAAAGTAATTATTTAATAAAGCAAAATTTTGTTTATTAATAATTCACAAGTCATGGCAGTCACATAGTGACTGCAAGGTTGCTAGTTTTTATTATTAAAATAAATAAATAAATAACAATTTTTATTTTTATTTAAAAGATGATCATTCACGAGTGAGATTATTACCTTGCAATGGAAGTCCGTCAAATAAAGGACAAGATTATATAAATGCAAATTATATCGATGGATGGCAACGTGCTCGCGCATATATTGGAACGCAAGGACCATTGCCCGCAACGATCGACAGCTTTTGGCGAATGGTGTGGGAGCAACGCGTATCAATAATCGTTATGATAACAAATTTAGTGGAGCGTGGTAGACCTAAATGTGACATGTACTGGCCTAAAGAGGGGACTGAGACCTACGGCAATGTCCAAGTAACGTTGATAAAAGAAGACGTCATGGCGACATACACAATAAGGACACTGCACATCAGACACATGAAGATAAAGAAGAAAAAGAACGGTAGCAACATTGGAGAGCGTACTGTTTATCAGTATCACTACACCGGTTGGCCAGACCACGGTGTTCCGGACCATCCACTTCCTGTTCTCAGTTTCATCAGAAAGTCATCTAGCGCTAATCCGCCGTCAGCTGGTCCAATTATTGTCCACTGCAGCGCCGGAGTTGGACGCACCGGGGCGTACATAGTTATTGACGCGATGCTGAAACAAGCCAAATCAAAGGGAGAGATAAACGTTTTCGGGTTTTTAAAACACATACGTACTCAGCGTTATTCATTGGTGCAAACTGAAGAGCAGTATATATTTATCCACGATGCTCTGCAGGAAGCCATCGACAGCGGAGAGACAAACATTCCTATTGATAATCTCCTACAGCATGTACAAGAGATGCTGTCTCCTGATAACAACAAAACCGATCCGTGGAACAATATTGAGATGCAGTATAAATTAGTCACCTCTTGGAAGCCCAAGGACTTTAATTTAGTATCCTCTAGCAAAGCATTCAATCAACATAAAAATCGGAATCAAGAGATTGTTCCTATTGAAAATTCACGGGTACATCTTACGCCAAAGGCTGGAATTGATGGCAGTGATTACATAAATGCTACTTGGTTTGCTGGCTTTCATAAAAATCGTGAATTTATTCTGACCCAACATCCGCTGAACACAACAATAAAAGAATTTTGGCAAATGCTCTGGGATCATAATGCTAAAACTATTGTGATGTTGACGCAGTGCGACGACAATGACTATCCAGAATTTTGGCCGAACGAAGGGGAAGAATTGAAAACTGACAATTTTCGCGTTCAACTTTGTGCTATTAAAAAAACAGTCAGCGGTGTTGTTTTGAGAGAGGTTGTTATTCGCTCGCTTCAGGATGATTATGAATTAAGCGCACGTATTGTACAAGGACCTGTTAATCATAATGGGTTGTGGCCACACAATGACAATCCCAAGGCGTTTGTTGGTATGATACAAGATTTTCATAAAGAATATCAAAACGGACCTATTGTTGTTATGGACAGGTAATTTTTAACTTAATAATATTAAAGATATTTATTTTTAATATTAATAATATTTTATTTTTTTTTTTTTTTTATTTAGGTATGGCGGTATTGAGGCAGCATTATTTATTTTGTTAACAACCCTGATGAAGCAAATAGAATTTGAAAAAAGTGCTGATATTTATATGTTTGCTAAATTACTTTACATGAAGAGACCTGGAATATTTAGATCAAAGGTTTTTATTAAAAATAAATTTAACAGAAATAAAGGTAATTATTTACAAATAGGGTCAACATCATTTTGGGTTATAACTAGGTGAAAAATTAACATTTTCAAAATTTTTTTGCTTTTAAAAGTTGGAAAAAATTTTGGCTTATGTTTTTGGATAAAATTTCTATTTTATCTTTTTTTTGATATATTTTTTTTTTTTCAAAAAGTACACGAGAAGAACAATATGGCACTGGATATCATCCCAGATTATACTCAATATCTGTGGTGAAAAAAAATTTCAGATAGTAGCTAAAAAAAATCTAGATTATACTCAGTGATATCTGTGGTGAAAAAAAATTTCAGACAGTAGCTAAAAAAATCCAGATTATACTGCGTGATATCTGGATTATACTAGCTACTATCTGAATTTTTTTTTCACTCAGTATAATCTGGCATGATATCCAGTGTCATTTTGTTCTTTCCGTGTACATAAAAAAATATTACAGTTTTTTAAAAAATTTATAAATTGTTCATTTTTTTATGTATTTTTCAAAAAAAAATATATCAATAAAATCAAATAGAAATTTCGTTAAAAAAAATCAAAATTAAAATATTTGACTCCACTTGTAAATATTTACCGAAATAAAAATTGAATAATTATCAATATATATATATATATAAATTTTTTTTTAATAGGAGGATTACGTACTAGTGTACAAGTGCTTAGAATCAGTATTAACATCAAAAACCCGAGTTGAACCGGACTTGTACACAATGACAAACGGTCATGTTAATTGTATAAATCCAAACGAGAGTATTAATTTTAAATCAACAACGATATTACCAACAATTGGCGGAGAGCAGCATATTGTAGGACAATTACCGGTAAAAAATGTTGTTGGTATTCATGAGTACGCATCAGTTGAAATGCCGGTGGAATATGCAACAGATTATGTTAATAATCAAAATCATCTAAGTCATATCAACAACGAGCGTGGGTGTCCAACAATCGATGGATGTGCAGATTACGGCGATCACCATATATTATCAGACAATGCAGGATTACCGCTGCGTAATCAGAATTACGTCAATCATCCTGGTGTACCAGGGTGTCCCGGGGTTGTTTCGGTTGGAGGTGTCGCTCCTGGTCTGCCAATCACTGATCCAAATGGTTATATTACAAATGGTAATATGCGAATACCACCCGAAGGTATGGAATCAACATGTGCTATTATTCCTCAATGATGGAGGCATTCCGCGTCTCACGCTCAAAATATAACTCTGTCTGATGGTACCTTGTTGGGACATCCTGTCAATTTATATAATAACGACATTAATATAAATACTAACACTGTTGATCCAACGCAAATAAATTATTCCAATAATCAATTTGGGTATAGCTGGCATGGCTACTATACAACTATGAGAGTAACTCATAAGAAAAATAATAATGTCGCTATGACTGGTCAATCTCGTTTTGATTTTGGCGAATGTATTTAGAATAATCTATTTTATGACAACCGATTTAGATTATTTGGTAATCGAAAAAAATAGACCGGGAAAAAATATTAAAGTTATGAAAAATTCATATTATTTTATTTAAATTATTATAAAATAATAATTATATCACGGCCACAATTTTCCTGAAAAACAAGCACCCTCAGAATGTTCGCTCCATTTTTTGTTACAAAAAAAAATATCATTATTAGATTATTATTATTATTATAATTTTTATTTTATAATAATTTTAATGAAATAATATGAAAATTTTTTTCGTAACTTCAAAATTATTTCGGGTCTATTTTTTCCGGCATTAAGATTATTTATACAATTTAATTGTACAATCGGTCTAATTCGCCTAAAATAATCATAAATTATAAATTTTAAATTGACAACCAACAGCACGTATTGAAGCCATCCACTAGTCTTTTCAAAAAACAACTAACTTAAATTTTAATTATTCAATCAAGTCTTTGTCTTTTAAATAAATATAACAAATGCTTTATTCTGTAAATAAATTACGGACCATCTGTTGAAAGAAAAAGAAAAAGAAAAAAAAAACAGTTGCCAAAGATATTAGGTAAATTATTATAAAGATTTTATGTCGTATGATATTATTTTTATTTTTATTTTTATTATTATTATTATTATTAATGTAAAATTAGTAAGCTGTAAATAAGCGTGTATGATAATGGTTGTATTTTTTAAATTAATTTTAGTTTATAATTATTAGTTTTATTTTTTTAAAACTCCTGTGCCAGTACCCTCTCTAATTAAGCCATTCAAGATTCTCTTTTAATAATTTTTTTTATAAAAACCATTGCCATTATAATTGTACAATTAAAACGAGTGATTTTTATTAAGAAAAAAAAAATTTATTCGGATTAATATTTACAGGATTTAATTGATTTATTGAACTCGCTTGCAGTAAATATTTCATTAAATAAAAATAAAAAAGACGTAATTTTAAAATCCACAATTAGTTGAATAGATTTTCAATCACAGTCCAATAAAGGACGTCTCAAAAAGACTGAAACATAAATAATCGTTTTGTACGCATTATTATTAATCAGATGAGTAAAAATGAGTAATTAGAAATTAAATAACTTATGCAGAGGGACTGGGTAATGCAATTTTTTATTCGTGATATTAAAAAAAAAACAAAAATAAAAAATAATGATTTATAAAATCATCAACGAGTAATAAATATAAATTATCTGTCCATTGTACGTATTTAAATTAAATAAACCACAACGTAATTTTCTTTTTTATATTACATTAATATAAATATATTTAAAAAATAAATATTAAATATATAGACATAGTATCGAATTTAGAAAAATACTGATATGATAATTATTGAGATAAAGATAAATGTTTTTGTCAAAATGTTTGATACTTTAAGAAAATAAAATAAAGAGAATATGATTGTTGTGGATGAGTTACAATCCTGAGATTGTTTTGTTGAATGTCTTAATAATCGTTGATTGTTAGAAAGTATATAAATATATAAATATATATATATATATATATATAAATATGAATAACTAATTGTAATAATTACCATGTTTTATCATGCGATGCTTGTATCATAAATGTCATATATAAAATATTAATTATTAATTATTAAAATAATAATAAAAATTAAACCGGAGTTTATTCGAAATAAATATTTCAATTGATATTTAATATTAACAATAAGTAGTTGAATTTATGTATACGTTATATTAAATATTAATATCTGTAAATGTAGATTGAATGTGAATTTAATCAATGTAAATTTATTATTTAATACACTCTGCTGCCAAAGTATTGTAGGAAAAACAAATATACTCCACTTTGGCAGTTAATAATCTGCCAATAATTTTTTATTTATTATTTATTAACGTAAATATTAATAAACTAATTGATATATTGTTTTTAGATTTAATTTTTGTAATCTCAAAGGACTGTAGTCATTTTTTTATAACAAATAAAAAGTAGAAAAAAATAAAACTTTGGAAATATAATTCAAAATTATAAATTATTGTTGAAAAGTTTTATTTTAAATCTTATAAATGTATATATTCATTTAGTAATTTATAAAATTACATAGATGTGAATAGATATAATTAAGTAAATATATTAATTAGTTTCTAGTCAGCATACTGTCTGTGGAATGGCACACGCTTGCACCGTATATTTAAAATAAATTATACTGTAACAATCGAAAATAAGTTTTAAAATTAACATGAGACTGAAGTCGATTTATCTTTTAATTATTTTTATTTTTAAAAAATATTTTAAAGCGCAACAAATAATATTCGACACTTTGCCATTGACGAAAAAATATTTTCAAACCTTTCACATAAAATTTATGAGTTAATTAACGTGATAATCCATAAACTATAAATATAAATATATTGTATATTAATCTATGAATATATTTACAAGTTTTACCTATTACTGCACAATTTATTTGTTCGATAATCTCAAAGAATTTTTTTTTCGTTTGTGAATTATATATAATATAATTCAAAAATTAAATCAAATATTTAATAGTGTTGATATATTTATTGCACTGCCGAATTTTGTAATTTCAATACTTGTAAAAAAATCAAAAATTAAATCATCTTGTTCGGTCTTTCTTGAAAACTACATCGACCAATTATAAATATAAGCTACCGTATATTCAAAAAAAAAAAAAAAAAAAAAAATATAAGTATAAAAAGATTAAGTAGAACAACTAATTATAATTGTCGATGTTTCTATACTAAGAAAAATTGAAAATTGTACTATTTAAAAAAGAAAAAATTTATTTATCAAATAGTTTGTAATAATATATTTAAATAATTGCAAAGTTAAATAGTAATAATTACTGAGTGGAAAATAAATTTTTTTATAATGATTAAAGTGTGAAGATGTTTACTCAGAGTATCATCAGGCCAAATACTAACTTGTGTGATTTAATAATTACAATTAATTGTATCTTTTATTTATCTGTGTGAAGAAATGTTATTTTATTAAATATGTTGGTCATTCCAAGCAGTATTTGTAAATAGCAATTGTAAATATAATTATATATAAACTACATAAGAGTATCTATAAAAAAATTAACTCTAATATTGATATATATTAATATTTAAAAATAAATATAATGATTTGTAATGAAATATTTCACGTGCAGTTAAATAAATATAGAATCGTATCAGTATTATACTTGTTTAATTATTTATTATATATAAAAATTTAACTGTCCAATTGTATTAACTATAATTTATTTATAATCTATATTATTAAGAAATTACCTTGTATCTTGTGAACTATTGACATTTTTAAAGATATAAGCTCACCCCAACATTACACTAATCGAGACCTTTCATTTGAGTACCCACATCAATTTTTCATATATTTATATATTTTATATATATGTATATTTGAAAAATATATCAAAAATGCATGTGGGTACTCAAATGAAAGCTCTTGATGAGCGTAACATCGAGATGAGCTTATATCTTTAAAAATGTCAATAGTTAAGAAAGTACATTGAAATTTAATAAATATCTTGTGAAATATTGACATTTTTAAAGACATAACTTCACCCCGATATTACACTCATCGAGAGCTTTCATTCAAGTACCCACATCAATTTTTCATATATTTTATATATTTATATATATTATATATATGTATATATGACAAATATATCAAAAATGCATGTGGATACTCAAATGAAAGCTCTTGATGAGTGTAACATCGGGATAAGCTTATATCTTTAAAAACGTCAATATTTAAAAAATTACAGTGCAATTTATCAAAAGTAATTATTTAATAAAGCAAAATTTTATTTTTGGTAAATTTAAAACAAGTGGTAGGCTCAGGGCAATAAAAACAGGTGAAATTATACAAAAATAAGATTTATTTTATATTTAATATACATAGCATTCAATAATATCAATAATTAGTCAATGAGATATTTCAATAATACATTTAATTATTAATTAGTTAATTACTTTATTTAATTTATTAACTTTTTTTTTTGGATTTTACTCTCAATATTGTAATGTAAGTCTTGACAGTTAGATCAATACAATTTAAAAATGAAGTAGTTGATGTTTAAACAGTGATTGTAAAGTCTTTGGGTGATTTGGACAGCGAATTAGAGAGAGGCCCGGAACGTTTTCTGTGAAGTTTGAGCTTCATATCGATATCACATTCCGCCTCACTTGTTTCGTGAGCATCGGTGAACCCTGAGGGCGGTTTGAGCTCTAGTGTGGATAATTCATTACCCCAGTCTTCGCGCGGTTGCTGCTCTCGAGAGCGTAATCTCGCGTTTCGTTGATAATTGCGTGGTGTTGACATTGAGATAGAGGTTGAGGTTGAGGTTGAATTTGAATTTGAATTTGAATTTGAGTTTGAATTCGAGTTTGAAGATGAGGATGACGTTTGTGTGTGTGTCGGCTGTATCGCTGATGTCGATTGTTGAGGATCATTGAACAAACACAAAGACTCAACTGATCGACGCGGTATTTGTTTGTGTCGATCTATCGAGGCTGTATTAAGTCTTGATCCCTTGGCAGTGTGACTCGGCGAGGGTGCTGCCGAGTAAGACCTAACTCCTGTACTCGTCTCTGGATCTTTTACCATTGCTCGAATTATATTTTGAACTCGAGATCCACTGACGTTGTCTGCTTTTATTCCATGTCTGTTTTTCATTATAATATCTATATTATTAAGAGAATAAAAAAAATTTGTGTCCAGGATAGTCATATGATAAAATCATTTTTTTTAGTGAAATTTAGTATCATTGCAAAGATCTTGACTTGGGTTGTGTCTTTTCAAGGTTTCATATCATTCTCTAGATACATAATTAATAAATTACCTTGTATCTTGTGAAATATTGACATTTTTAAAGATATAAGCTCATCCCGACATTCCTCTCATCGAGACCTTTCATTTGAGTACCCACATCAATTTTTCATATATAATATATATTTATATATATGTATATATGAAAAATGAAAAATATATCAAAAATGCATGTGGGTACTCAAATGAAAGCTCTTGATGAGTGTAACATCGGGATGAGCTTATATCTTTGAAAACGTCAATAATTAAGAAAGTACTAAGCAAAATTTTATTTATTTATAGTTCACAAATCACACAGTGACTGTAAGGTTGCTAGGTATTATTATTTTTATTTCAATTAAATATTTAATATTTACCGTTGCTTTTCTAATCTAGGAAAGGTTTTTCTTTCAGAAATTGGTGACGGCTCGGTTGATGTACTTGATTCGTGCGTGTGGTACAGTACATCTAAAAATAAATACATTTAAATAAATAATACAATTACTATTTATTCATCTAGAGGAAAGCGGAGTATTATGGGATACAAAAAAATTAAGTGCATTGCTAATTATTATTCAAGTTGTAGCAAAAAGACCAGTTGGTTAGATTCAGTTAAGTGTTAAAATAGATTTAATCCGATCAGGATTAACGATCGACTTAATTAATTATCCAGCAGCAGCTTTAAATAATTCTACATTGAACTTATTTTATAAATATACAAAACAGTTGGTGAAATCCTTGTTTAATTATTTACAAGCTTTAAAAGCTGTAGATTAATTATTCACACTAAGACTTTAACTGCAAACTCAAAATCCAACATAATAATTGAATAAAAAAAAAAAAAAAAAAAATTAGGCGTGCAATTTAAAGCCAATCTATGAATTCTATTATTATTCCCGTGTTCCCAGCTTTCCCTTGGTTGATAATAATTAAAAAAAATATAATTCAATACTAATACTAACTTACTATGATGAACCGGCCTTGGGAATATGGCTAATCGTTGCTCGCGGCCTCGCTGTGGCCCGGAATTAGGTCCCGGGGAGCGAGTTAAAATAGACGTCGGAGCAGAATCGTCGAGGTGATTAGAGGACTCTGTACGACTGCTGGTCCCTACTTCAGTGTCGCTGTCCGATCCAAGAGTATCGTACTCCTCGGATTCGGACTTGAATGACTTTGATTTACGCCTTGACCGGCTTCTTACTTTGGTATATTGATCAACATCAATCTGAAAAAAAAAATGTAAATTTAATTTATATTATTAAGAAAATAAGAAAAATTTTGTGGCCAGTTTTAAATGATGATAAGTATTTAGGCTACATTCGAAAATGCTCTATCTCTAGTCACATAATTAAGAAATGACCTTATCTCGTTAACTATTGACATTTTTAAATATATAAGCTCATCCCGATGTTACACTCATCGAGACCTTTCATCTAAGTACCCACATCAATAATTCATATATTTATATATATTATATATATGTATATATGAAAAATATATCAAAAATGCATGTGGGTACTCAAATGAAAGCTCTTGATGAGTGCAACATTAAGATGAGCTTATATCTTTAAAAATGTCAATAGTTAAGAAAATACAGTGCAATTTAATAAATATCTTGTGAAATATTGATATTTTTAAAGATATAAGCTCATCTTAATGTTGCACTCATCAAGAGCTTTCATTTGAGTCCCCACATCAATTTTTCATATTTATATATATATATTATATATTTATATATATATGTATATATGGAAAATATATCAAAAATGCATGTGGGTACTCAAATGAAAGCTCTTGATGAGTGTAACATCGGAATGAGCTTATATCTTTAGAAATGTCAATAGTTAAAAAAGTACAGTGCAATTTAACAATAGTAATTATTTAATAAAGCAAAATTTTATCGATTTATTGTATACAAGTCACGGCAGTCACATAGTGACTGCAAGGTTACTAGTAAGAATGAAAAAAAAAAAAATGTAATATTTTTTTTATTATTCACCTGAGCGCCTTGTAACATTGTTTCGCTTCTCTCGTAGAAATACGCCTGCCTTATTGGATTCGCGGATAAATTTTCTTGCTCGGGCAAATGAAATGTTGCATACGGATAAATGTCTTCAGAGTACTCGGGTATACGTTCCAATGCATTTACCTCCCGACACGGGGATTGTTGACTAGGCTTACGTACTGTTGCATAATACTGTTCTCTCTGTTCCATATTGTGTTTGTTATCCAACGCCGCCTGGGTTTGAGAAGTTGGATCATTACCTCTTCTTCCTCTCAGAGAATCTTTTTTAAATAATAAAATTTTATTATTATTTATTAGACAGTTACTTTTTAGTAAAAGTTTTAAAAAAAGTTATTTACGTGTTTTCAGACAAAAGCAAACACCACCGACGACTATAATAACAGCAACAACGGATATAACACTGGGCGCAAGTACTTGTGCATCGAAATAAACCGGCGTGACCTTTATTTCAGGCGGTCGCCCGTCATGGATCCTCGGTGAGTCGCCAGGAGTAGTTGTACTAAATAGGTATTCCGCTTGAGTTGATCCGGCATTATTGTATCCTGTCACTCGTAATTCATAGCTCGTTCCACTCTCCAAATTTACTATCGGAAATCTCGATTGTGGTGACACATTATTCGATACTACAACAAAAATTTTATTATGCTAATTTAAATTAACGGTAATTATGCAGAAGTGGGGCTTGGCCTATTTTTGGGTTTAAAAATTCAAAAAATTAATTTTTTTTAATATTTATTTTTTAATTGTTCTTCTTCACGGCGAATTTATGATGAAAAGTATGTAAATTAAATATTTTGATGTTTCTTCTTTCATTTGAAAGTTCAAAATTTACGATTGGAGGTGTTTTTCAATCAAATGATGACGATACTATTTTTTCCGGTTAAATTAGAAAAAAAAATTCATAATATCATAATTTGAAAATTTTGCTTTATTAAATAATGACTATTGTTAAATTGCACTGTACTTTCTTAACTATTGACATTTTTAAAGATATAAGCTCATCCCGATGTTATACCCATCAAGAGCTTTCATTTGAGTACCCACATGCATTTTTGATATATACATATATATATATATATATATATATATATATATATATATATATATATATATATATATATATATACATATATAAAATATATGAAAAATTGATGTGGGTACTCAAATGAAAGGTCTTGATGAGTGTAACATCAAGATGAGCTTATATCTTTAAAAATGTCAATAGTTCACAAGATACAGGGTCATTTCTTAATTATGTATCTAGAGATAGAGCATTTTCGAATGCAACCTAAATACTTATCATCATAAATCTACCGTGAAAAAATTTTATCTAAAATAGGCGGAGCCCTACTTCTGCATAATTACCAAAAAAAAATTTTTTATACGCCTTTCTAGTTCCGCAAAGCCAAAAGAGCGTATAATTAATGACAGTAATTACCTAATAGCCAATCACCGGGCAATCGCTTATATTCAACAACAAAGTAGAGCAATGGGCAGCCGCCGTCTTGCCAGGAAGTTAATTCGAGAATAACAGAGGTCATATTGGTACGTATGAGATGCTTTTTATGGGGAGGAACAGGTTTAGAGCCTTTGGTCCTAGCAGTTTCCATTTTGCTGGCACTTCCACTCCCTATGCGATTAAAGGCAGCCAGAGTAAATTGATACTTTGTACCGCACTGCAGACCTCCGAGTAAATGAGTACTGGCACGCCTGTCAAGCATAACTTCTTCCCATTCGGCGAATTCCTTGCGATAAGCCAACACAAATCCCTTTATAGGAGCACCCCCGTTGTCTCCCTGCTTCCACTGTAACTGCACCGCCTCGGTTGTTGTGCCAGTTGCGAGAAGTGTTGGAGGTGTTGGTGGAACTATGCGTAAAGTTTGTCAATTAAAACTTATAACTTTATATACCCACCAACCGGCAACCCGGCAACAAAAACATCATCTGCTGTATCTCATAACGCTATACAAACTTTAACTGCCAAACAACCTTTTTTTTATCTTTTTGCCTTTTTCATATCTTTATCTAAAGTAAATTAATTTTTCTTTTTTTTGGCACATCAATTTAAAGTTTACTTTAGTTATTCTTTTCTTTAGCAAACTTTTTTTTCATTTATTTATAATATATTTACCTTGAACTTGTAGACTGTAAACAATTTCATCAAAGCCCAATGAATTTTTGACATGACACGAATAATTTCCCTCCTGACTTCTCTGTACATTTTTTAAAGTCAGCGTATGATCTGCTCCAATATCCAATCTAAAACAATGAAATTTTTATTTATTGAATCTCTAGATACATAATTAAGAAATGACCTTGTATTTTGTGAACTATTGACATTTTTAAAGATATAAGCTCATCCCGACATTACATTCATCAAGACCTTTCATTTGAGTACCCACATCAATTTTTCATATATTTGATATATTATATATTTCTATATGTATATATGAAAAATATGTCAAAATGCATGTGGGTACTCAAATCAATGTTCATGATGAGTGTAACATCGGGGTGAGCTTATATCTTTAAAAACGTCCATAGTCAAGAAAGTACAGTGCAATTTAATAAATATCTTGTGAAATATTGACATTTTTAAAGATATAAGCTCATCCTGACATTACACTCATCGAGACCTTTCATTTGAGTACCGACATCAATTTTTCATATATTTTATATATTTATATATATTTTATATATATATGACAAATATATGAAAAATGCATGTGGGTACTCAAATGAAAGCTCTTGATGAGTGTAACATCGGAATGAGCTTATATTTTTAAAAACGTCAATAGTTAAGAAAGTACAGTGCAATTTAACATAATTAAATATGTCAGCGTATGATCTGCTCCAATATTCAATCTAAAACAATGAAATTTTAATTTATTGAATTTTTGAGAGAAAAAAAAGTAACTTTTGATGAATAATAAATTAATTATAGCATACCTTTGGCTCTTTTGTAATTTAACATCCCCCAATCGCCAATCAACTGTCGGTTCAGGTACTCCAACATATAAACAATGAAATCTTACGTCAACACGCCAAGACGTTATTATAGGAGCGCCAAAAGATACAATAGCCGCTGGAACTAATTACCAAAGTTAATTAAAATTTAATAAAATCATTTCACCGAGCTATACTATCCAAAGTTTACAGAGTATTAAAAAAACAAGTTAATTAATAAATCCAACTAAGAAAATGACTCTTTCTTAATAGAAAAAATAAAGAAAAGCCTTTCGGAATTATTTAATTAAGTCTTTATCGTACACCATTTATTCATTTATTCTTTCTTTTACTTTCAATTTCTTCCAACCGAATTAATTAAATACCAAATAAAATAGTTTTAGAATTACTCGGTATTATTAACCAAATAATTAAGTATCAAGTGAATTTAGATGGGGAATAATAATAAAGTTTATTTATAATTGAATAAAGTTATAAAAGAACGATCAAGAAAAAAACTACGACAATTGAGGAGGAAATAAAAAGAAATAAAATAAGTAACTTTTATATACAAAGCGAAAGTAACAAAAGAAAATTACATTCTTGTAACTTTAAACGTTTCTAGGTACTATAAACTTTGTCGTGAGGGAACTAATTATTTGACTGGTTGTTGTTTAACTTGTACTTATTCCTGTAGTATATACACCATAAGTCGATTCTCCGAGTTCGGGATCAATTTATTTTCTTGCCGTTTCCTCCTTTTATTATCAAGTTACTCGACAATAAAATGTCTGGGTAATAATACACCAAAATAGGGGAGGTATTTTAAAGTTATAAAATAATATAATGTGTAAAGTATAAAAAAGTAGAAAAGTAAAAAAGTACGTTTGGTTACCAACCGGTAGAACTTGGCTGAAGTTTGATGACCGGAGTACTTGGTCCCTCTCCGACTTTAGTGGAAGCAGTGACCCATGCTTCATAAGATTCTCGTAGTTTCAACCCCGTGGCTTCGTAGTGTAAACTTTGAGCCGGCAAAAAGTCTTTAATGATCTTTACTTCTTGGCCCTGATCCAGCGCTCGTATATACATGGTGTACTTAGTGACAACACCGTTCGGTCGTTTTGGTGGCAACCACGAAATAATAACAACATTATCCGCGGCTGGAACTGCCTTCACGCGTTCCGGTACATCAGGAACTGTTTTTATTATTTATTATTTATTAAATTTATTTTTAAAATTAATTACTTTTAGAAATAATAAATTTTTACCAGTTTCTTCAGTCATACACGAAATAGGCGTACTGGTAACACCTTCTCCGGCCCGGGTGTATGCCAAAATCTGGACGGTGTAGTTTGTGTAGGGCCGTAAATCGTGAAGAACTGTGCTAAGCGCTTGAGTAATCTTTGTATCTCGAGATCCCACAATTTCACTACTTTCTTCATTAGCCGGTTCGTACAAAAGTTTGTACCCCTTTATTACTCCGTGGATTTTATCCGCCGGTGGTGCTTTCCACGTAACTTGAATATTTTGACCAGTCAGCGCTGTGCAGGCAATGTGCTGCGGCGGAGCGCTCGGTACTAAAAATAAATATTGTCGATATTTATTATATTTTATTTTATTCAATTTAAAATAAAATACAAACCTGCTTCGAGGGTTTGGGTTATCACTGGATCAGAACCAGGACCATCTCCTTTGCTGTTAAAAGCCTTCACCACAATGCTGTACTCGGTAAATTTTCTCAACCCAGTTAAACGGTACTCGTAAGATCCGTCCCCATTTCCCGTAATGCCCACTCGAGTTATATTTGTTGCCTGCTCGTCATCTCTTTGCAAAAAAATTAAACATTTCGACGTTCTAATTAGCAAAAAGTTTGGAAAGTCCAAAAGTCCACGACTCATAATGCTCATTTAATTATGAAATATTAATAAAATAAAGAATTTGAAAAAAAATTTATAAAACAACACTAAAATAGCACGATAATGCACAAGCGCCTCTAGTGGGATAAATGGGTTTTTGTTTTAATTTATTAATTGTACATAAACGACACTGAATTACTTAGCCATTCGTATTCAGTGACCTACAATTCTCTCAAAGAATTTTTTACAAAAAAATTTCACTCAATTAATGCATTTTTTCCCAAGTTACAGTGTTTTCAGAGTTTCATACATGACGGACAGGAAAATTTTTTGACTTATTTTGATGTTTTTTTTTTTTTCATTTCTACTGTATTAAATCAATTTTTGAAAAGTGTAAAATTAATCTCCATTAAATTATCTTGACAATAGTATGCAAAATATCTTGATTCCGTGAACTAACAAGACTATAATAATAAAAATAGTTGCCGAAATGAGGTGTAAAAAATTTTTCGATCGTAAAGCACTCTCTGATGCTTCGCATCATGAGTCGTGCAATTGTCTAACTTCATTTTAGAGAATCTTCCATTTGTACGAAAAAACAATTAATTCAAAACTTATTATAACTTTTAAAAACCATTTAATATCATTAATATCTAATAGAGGTATAATATTTTGGTTTGGATCATTGAAATAGTTCATAATTGGACTATTGCTACATCAAAATGTTAAAAAATCACCCTCTAAAAAATAAGGAGTTAAACCAATTGCTAATTAGACCGTCGATTTACAATAAAAAATTTAAAAAAAATATATATATATAAAAAAAAGAGCTGATTGTACCTCAGTATAGTGGAAACGATGGTGTATCCAAGAAGCTCTCCATTCCACAGAACCTGATCCGGAGGCTGCCAGGTGATTTTGAGCTGCTGAGGACCCAGAGGCTCTGCAGTGACTTGCCTCGGAGGCCCTCCCGGTATCTCGCCGTCAGTTTGAACCTGTGATATTTTTTTTTAATAAAAAAAAAAAAAGCAAAGAACGTGAGCATGCATTGATGAGATAATGCGATAAAATATCGAATACTGACATGAAGAATGTCGCTTGGGGCTGATGTCCCGAGATGATTTTCCGCAAAGACACGAAAATGGTAGGTGGTTGCCGGTTTTAGTTGTGATACCAAAGCGATCGTGTTGTCTCCTGCTACCGGCTGGGTGTTGTGGTCATGCCACACATCTTTTACAGACACACACACGCACACATTCATAATTATGCCATTAGTAATAGGATATATTTAATAACAGCAAGTGATACAAGTGATATAGGCGTATATTGTATCAGACATATGAAGGCCTTAGGTCTGAGGAGGTTATTGTTTAGTTTATCATTAGACAGACCCTCTCGGAGTTGTCGAGTTGTTGTTGTTGAAGCTGTTATGTATGTCAATATGTGTGGAATGTCATTCAATTAGTCGAGTACATATACTAGGATACATAATAATAGATAGTGGAGATCGAGATGGAGAAGGATGTAACTGGAGAAGATGATAAAAGTAGTAAAGTATGTAATATGTTTGTCTTTAATAAATTTTTTTTTTTATAAATATGTATACCTACCATCGGCCTCTTTGTACTGAATAATATAATTAGTTATTGGAGAGTCGGGGTTGAGAGAGTCCGAGTCGCTGGAAGGCGATGACCAAGACAAAAGTATCGAGCGACTTTTAAGCTCGGCTACGTGTAAATTCCGGGGAAAATTAGGGGGCTCTTGGACCAGAAGATTGATCGATGCTTTGTCCATGCCATACGCATTGCTGGCAACGCACACGTACTCTCCCCGATCCTCGTGGCCTGCTTTAGTTATTCGTAATTCAGACGTCATTCCACGGGGTGTTGAATTATTCTCCAATATATATCTGCACAGTACGTGATTTCAAATCTATTGCCTTTATTAAGTTACCAGTTATCGATTTTGTTATATTATAAATTATATATCTCTATATAATACTGTATATTAAACATGTAATTAACGCTATTTATTATTAATTGTTATTGTAGCTCATTGCAATTATTATTCATTTTTATTCGGTAATTCATTGTTCCACTTGTTTATTTGTGAAAGTTTATTCCACTGGACATTTAATAATATCCATTAATTCGGATGACTGATATTATGAAAATTAAGTTAGCCGACACTCAAAAATTGTTGATTTTTTTTTTTTAATTAAAAATTAGAACTAAAAAACTATTTTTAAAAAATTCCATGGATAATTTTTAAAATTTTCTGTATGTGAAAATTTTTGTTGTAATTTTTTAAAAATTATTTTTCAATAAAATAAACTATCAAAATTTTCAAATGTCGGCTAACTTTATTTTCATTTCGGTAATTCATTGTTCCAATTGTTTGTTTATGAAAGTTTATTCCACTGGACATTTAATAATATCCATTAATTCGGATGACTGATATTTTACTTTAGCTATTGTTTTAGCAATAATTTAAATTGTCATTTCTATTTATACATTGTGAGAAACTCTGAAATAAATCTTATAAATACCTTAAATCATAAATTGGCTCAATTCTGCCGGCACGATTACGCCAACTGATATCAAGAGGTGAATCACCTTCAGCCTCGCATCTCAAAGTTCCCGTTTCACCTCTTCTGACAGATTCTTGACGTGTTTTAACTTCAACATGCGGCCCCGCTGGAAAAAAAAATTATTTTAAATTAAATAATCAATACAGACAATTGTTAAAATTATAAATTTATAAAAATAATAAAATAAAGTAGCAAAGTCTGATAGAATTTAGTTGATACATATTTAAACTAGCCGGTGGCATAGCTGATAAATATTTTACCGTGAACTGTTAGACGAATGAGTTTACTGAGACCAGGACCTATGCCATTGCTTCCTTGGCACAAGTAAAACCCGCTGTGTTCTCTGGATACTCTTGGAATAACCAACGAGCCATTCTTTGAAACTTCAATGCCTTCGGTAGTTCCTCCGTATCCGAGCTCACGGTAGTCTCCTGGCGTTTCACCTACATTTTTTTTTTAAATCAAATCTACTTGTTAATATTTGATGAGATAAATTTTATCAAATTAAATTACATAAAAAGTAAAGAATACAATATAATAATGAAGTAAAAGTTAACAAGAATCCTCGTGTGGTTAGACGAAATTAATTTTATTTAAAAATTTGTATCTGTGCATATATATGGAGAGAGAGAGAGAGAGAGAGAGAGAGAGAGAGAGAGAGAGAGAGAGAGAGAGAGAGAGAGAGAGAGAGAGAGAGAGAGAGAGAGAGAGAGAGAGAGAGAGAGAGAGAGAGAAAGAGAGAGGAAAAGCTCATTCGAAACTGAATGAAAACGCTGAGTGCACCGATCAGCGAAATTCATGACGAATGGAACAAAGTTCCCCACAGCCAACACTGTCGAATAGACCCCGAGTTAATGAAGGCTTGGATTTTCAACCGTCAACCCCTTACTGTTATACATACTAGTACAGTTCATTGTTCGAGTGAAATACATTCAAGATAGAAATTCATTAAAATCATGCCATCTAAAACTTTAACGCGACTTTTACTCTTTCTTGTATAATAACTAGAAGGAAAGAAAAAATAAATAAATAATTAAAAATTTTTTTTCAACTAAATGTTGAGTGATTTTTTTTTTTAAAGAAAAATAATTTACCGATAGATTGTTTCCAGGTAACATTAGGAATCGGAAATCCTTCAGCTTGGCAAGCCACGGAGACAGAGTGACCTACAATAGCATCCTGGTCGATAGGTTCCACAACCCAACGAGGAGGGACTAAAAATACCATTCTATTAAAATTTTAGTCAGACCTAACAGATGATATCTACGTTTTTTATTGGTTTCTTTTTTTTAATTCTTGTCCCAATTTGTTTTAGTTTTATATTTTTTGTAACAAAATTTGTTTAAAATCTCTAAATATTTACGCAATAAACCGAACAAAAATTACTTTGATTTTTTATTATAAAGTTTAATAACATGCATTTCTAAATAATTAATAATAATAATAATAATATTTTTTAATCCCAAATAACTACATGGTACTTATAAAACAACGCTTAACGACTTTGTAAAATATTATTTTCTACTTTAGTTTAAAATTTCGTGAACTGACGATTATATTTTGGAGCTTTCTCTTTATTTATTTTTATTTAATGTCGATAAATTTTTTTTCCATTATTTATCAAAAGTAAATTACTATAAATTAAATCTCTTTGTCGTCAGTTCAAGCTTTTAAAATTACGTATACGATCAATAATAATAATAGAAGTAATATTAATAATTAATAATTATAATAATAATGAATGAAAATATAATCATGCTTGAAACAGTTAATGACACCGCTACAAAATACAAGTGCACAACAAAGTATCGTAAAATTAACTACGATACGTTATGCCTACCGTAAAATTACGTGTTTTTGTTTCTCCTCAATATTTATTAAATACTCCAGTAAATGACCTTTACAATTTATATTTTTTATTTTAAAAACTGGACAATGCCCGTCAGGCTCAATTTGCTCTGTTAATACTCAATTTATATTTTTAAAAGTTTAAAAGGATCGAAGCACTCTCTAATTCAACGGAACACTAGACTATTTTTTTTTGTTTCATATTTCAAAACTTCAACAAAAATTATTATTTTTTTTTTCCAACTAAGAGATTTATAAATAAAATGGATAAAATAATAGACGGTGTTTGTTTTATGGAGAGGAGGACTGGATTTGATTAACCGTGGTCACCGGAAATGATTACTAACGACATGAAAACCATGAGATAACGACAGTGCTCGATACACAGGTGTGCATATACATATATATTTGATAATATGAATTTACGATATTTCATTCCCATACCCAGGACTCCGGACTCTAAACTCGGTGAATGTCGCGTAAACTGATATTAATGTAGCGGGCAGTACTCGCACACGCCGTACACCCGATACTCCACCAACAGAGTCTCTGTATCTCGATTCTCGATATTACATTATATACATAGACATATATATATTCATCCAACAGCAGCATGCTGCTAAATTCTGGAGCCGTTAGCTTAGTTGCATCAACGGCTCATCGATCAATAAACTTCGATCATTTCCCGACACCTAATTCATTATATATCTATATTATTAAGAGAATAAGAAAAATTTTGTGGCCAGTGTATTTATATAATAAAATGGGTTTTTATGGTTAAACACCAATAGCCAATTTATGATGATAAGTATTTGCATTCGAAAATGCTCTATCTCTAGATACATAATTAAGAAATGACCTTGTATCTTGTGAACTATTGACATTTTTAAAGAAATAAGCTCATCCCGATGTTACACTCATCAAGACCTTTCATTTGAGTACCCACATCAATTTTTCATATATTTCATATATTTATATATATTATATAAATGTATATATATACAATATATCAAAATTCATGTGGGTACTCGAATGAAAGCTCTTGATGAGTATAACATCGGGATGAGCTTATATCTTTACAAATATCAATAATTAAGAAATGACCTTGTATCTTGTGAACTATTGACATTTTTAAAGATATAAGCTCACCCCGACATTACACTCATAGAGAGCTTTCATTTGAGTACCCACATCAATTTTTCATATATTTATATATTTCATATATTTATATATATTATATATATGTATATATGGAAAATATATCAAAAATGCATGTGGGTACTCAAATGAAAGCTCTTGATGAGTGTAACATCAGGATGAGCTTATATTTTTAAAAACTTCAATATGTAAAAAAGTACAGTGCAACTTAACAAAAGTCACTATTTAATAAAACAAAATTTTATTTATTTATAGTTCATGGCAGTCACATAGTGACTGCAAGGTTGCTACTTTGTATTAATTATAAAAAAGAGTGCTTGGATCCTTTTAACAAAAAAAAAAAAAAAAAAAAATTAAAATAATATAAATAATAATAAAGAATTGATTGAAGATGAATGAAACAAACCGAAAACGGCGAGAACAGCGGTGTGCTCGACGACACCGGCAACATTGCTGATTTGACATGTGTAGTTTCCGGAATTCTTCTCGTTAACGCTATTAATAGTGAGGATACTGGAAAACGGTGAATAGTTGCTTATCTGAATATTTCCCACTGACGAAAACAACGACGACGACGAAGAAGAAGACGATGATGATAATGATGATGACGATGATATTGATGATGATGACGATGAGGAGAATGATGCATGCTCCCCAGCGGGATGCTCTCTCAATTGAATTGGCTCGTTGTTGACCAACCAGGTGATATTGAATGGCTGATCTCCTTCACTCGTCGAGCACATCAGCTGCGTCCTCGTTCCGTCCATAACCCCGCTTTCGAGAAAAAACGGCGAGATCCGGGGCGGAACTACAAGGGTACTTTTTTATATACTTGTTACCGAGTAACACACTGACTAACCGAAAGCTTTTGATTATTATCACCGCGATTAAAAAATCTTTTATTTAGCCACGAAATTTTTCGGCTAAGAGGCACAACGTTGACTTTTTTTCTTTTTAAATTTTAATCTTTTTTGTTTAATGATTACTTACCAAATATTTAGATATTCTATTCAATTACTCGTTGCAAAATTATAATAATATTTAATTAATCAAATAACAAAGTACAAATAAACAAATATTATATAATATGGACGTCGTTGATGCAAACGCCAAGATAAATAACAATTAAAATTTAATAATAAACATTGGCAAATAAATAGGACGAGTTTATTAATAACTCCCGGATATCATATTCAAATGTTCTCGTATTATTCTTTGTAATTAACTTATTCACCCCCCCCCTTCCGGTCATAAAAAAGTTTATAACAATAAAATTGAAATAATGACGTTAAAATCGTTAACTAACCGCAATTTAAAGCAAATCGTAAAAGTCTGCTATTGTTTTCATCAACTTGAACCGAAAGTTTTAAAGTTTTAATTTTACTGAGGTTTAATCTTGTTACCGATTTAACGGGTGATTTTAATAATTCTTTACTTATTACTATTAAATGACGAGTTTTAAATAAATATAGATAGGTAAAAAGTTTATTTATGAGATTATTGGCATCCAGAGTATTGTAAAATCAACAACGCGGGTTGTGTTTCATGCCACAACAAACATTGTTTTACATAATACGATCGGGTGTTGTATACTCGCGGACAGACAGATATCGAGAATCTACAACACACACAATCCACTGCATTGGGACGTGAGCGCGTTAGAGCAAACGATGCAATTTGTATTTCATTATCTGCAATGACCAGAAGCAAATAAATCCTCCAGTGCTGAGTTTACTATCATTTGATATCACGTGTCTCACCTGTGTTTTTTTTTTTCTTTATTTATTTAATATATCATAACCGTAAGTAAATTTGAGAAGAAAAAGAGAGTAACTAATTAAACAAACAAACAATAATATTGTTCGAGAGCATTTGAATTTTATTGTTATTTTATTTTGTTAAACGTATTTATTAAAAATAACTATCAGTGTTTACTTTACTCGTCCATTATTCGCACAAAAATATACCAATTCTACATCCTACCTATTATAATAATAATAATAATAATAATAATATAAATATTTAACCGCAATACACAAATAATTAATAAATAACAACGTGTGAATAATATATATGTACCTGATGATATTAAATGATTTAAAAATAAATAAAATACTTCCAATAAAATAAAAGGAAGTACTATAATTTAACTCAACAGCCCAAATTAGATACAAATTACAACACAATATCTAAATTCAAATATTTATCATTCGAAAATTCATTATATAGATGTATACTCCTACTAAATATTATTTTATTGGTAATTAATATCAATTAAATGTGCGAGAAAAATCAGTCAAATTACTTTAAAAATAATTGGAAAAATTTTTACCAAATCTGTGTGTTATATAATTAAATTTTAAGTGAGTAATAATAATAATAATGATAATAAATTTAATTGTGCATACTGCAGTGTATTATAGGTTGATATGAGGATGTTGGTATTCCAAAGCTACTCATTAATGTCTAATGAATTCAAAGTGTAGGTATTGTACGTCATGAGTGCATCACGATATATATATATATATATGTTTTTGTATATATTATATATCATTGCGAATAAAAGCAAAGAATGGATCCATAACTGCTATCCGTGCAAATAGACAACAAACACCATGCAGGTTTCATTCTTATTTAAAAACTTTTAATTATATTTTTTTTTATATTTTTACTACCCTTTAAATATCAATTATCATTCCCATTAGTTTCAATTTACAAGTTTAAATATTAAATGTAATTGTTGAAAGTAATAGGAAGAATAATTAAAAATATAATTAAAAATTAAAAATACGTTAAATTGGCATGCTGAAACAAACGAAAGAACGAGTAGAGCGAGCGAGCTAGAAAATATAAAGATAAAAGAGTAAAACGAGCGAGACAATTGAGTGTGAAGAAAAATAATAGTTTTAAAAACACAACAAAGAGAATATAAAAGACTCTATCGGAAATTCGGACAGCGGTTAATTAATTAATTAATATATAAGCCGAAAATTCCGATAGAGTGTTGTTGTTTTAAATATCTATATAAATTTTTTTTCTTTTTCAAGAGAAGAAAAGTGTAATAAAATGAAAGTAAAAAAGTAAATAGGGTGTTTGTTTAGTTTTATAATTGGGTATGATTATATGTTGGTGGTTGTTTAAGTAGACAGACACCAACAACAAACTAAACGGTGATTCGTTACCGTTGACAAGGAGAAGAGTAGAGTGAGCGACGGTTGCAGCGCCATTGGTCACGCGACAGGTGTACGTGCCATTGTGTGCAGGAGTTATCGTGCTAACGCTCAGAGCACTATTAAAAGCGTCATAATGGCGGATCGTTATTGACTCTTCTAACGATTGATCAATCCTATGTATATTTTTATTATTATTTTGTTTAAACATTCGTGATGACGTTGAAGAAGAGGAGGAGGAAGAAGAAGAACGTCCTTTCGACAACATATTCTTAATTCCACTCTCGTTATTGTCTCCACGTCGATCATTTTTGCCAGAGTTACTTTTACTCTGGCCGTTGATTGACATTCCATTGAAACTTGCTGAGGAATCTTGATCACGTGTCTCTATCGGCACATTATCTTTTAGCCACGTGAATGTAAGAGGTAAATCACCTGTTACAACTACGCACTGTATGCTAGTACGATCGCCTACGTTTAAATCGCGAGCAAAACTGAAAGGCGTGATTTTAGGTGGCACTGAAAAGACAATATAGAAAAAAACAAAATAGGAGTGGCATTCCATTTAAAATAAGCTCGTGATTAACATGATTCATATTTTAAATAAAAAACATAAAATTTTAAATAAAAGCTCTATTACTTAATTGTATGTATATAAATATAAAAAATATTAAAAGAGAGTTTATTTACAAGGCACTTGCTAATTTCCCATTGCTTCGGGGTATTTTAATCAACCCACGAATATCCCGTACATTGCTTTACATACTCCCAACAATAAAAGCTTTTTATGTTTTAATAAAAGTCAAAGAGATTACATTTTTTTTAATCCTTTATTCTACTGTTACTCATTGTTATGCTGCGAACGATTGTTCAAAATTAAAACAAATATTTACAAATTTAATAATCTTTATTGATGGATATACTGTTAATTAAAAAAAAAGAGCAATAAATAAAGTTACGAGACATTCGATTTGGCAGTTTTAAGAGTTTTCATTCTTGTTGTTTGGCACAATTTCGCTGCACAATATAGATTAATCTCAATATATTCCAATGAAATTTAAAAATTTATTAAACGTGTACAGTAGCTATTTAAACCCCAGCGAAATTGTGATGGAAATAAGAAAGTCAAGTAGAGTTATATTCATTGCTTGAATTATTATAATAATAATAATAATAAATGATATAAAAGCTAAATATTCTAGGCAGATATGGTATTGGCGTCTCGATTGTTGAAAAATTTACACATAAATGAAATACATATATTTATATGTATTCAGGAGCGCGGTCATATTAGATATATGTTTGTTCCTAGACATAACAGTGAATAAGTATGTGCAAATATGTATATGATATGTTTTTCGGAGCGGTGAACTAGCTCGTGCAGGACTGATGCAACAGCGGTGCAGTGAATTGTGATAGTCCTGTATATTTATATATATATATAAAGTTATTTTACCCTATTTTAAATATCTATAGTATGTCTTTTTATCAAAAAAGCTCCTGGCGATGTTTTACGACTGTATTTTTCTCAACGCACAAAAAATCGTTCATATTTAGTTTTTTTTATATCTAATGATTGTTGACTAACCGTCATCGTGTTTGTATGGCTGTTGATATTATATATTCTCAAAATATAAATCCATTTTAATAATTTAAATATACTCGCTGTATATAAAGTTATAAAGTTTGAGAGTCTGCATAAAAAAAAAACATTGTTGTAGAAAAAAAAATAAAAAACAAATACTTGAACTAGACGGAGTGAAAACTCTCGAGGAATTTCTCGACTTTGATCTTGATATCCATAAGTGTCTTGTTAGCATAAGTATATCATTAATGAAAAAAGATTTTAAAATAAAAAAATATCTCTTTGAATAAATATCAAAGCGTTTGAATTTTAACACGATCCTTTACTGGCAGCAGAGTCTCCAGACTTTAAACTTTATAAAATTCAATAAATAGATTATCAATTTATATTATAGATCTGTTCTATCTATTATATAAAATAAAATACTGTTTGATTATAATTTTAATAACAACTTACCGAGTACTCTAACGTCAACAGTACGATGAGAGGTATAGTTGTGTTTATTCCGTGCGACACAGGTATATATACCTTGATCTGCGCTACGCTGAACGGTATCAATCGTCAAAGTTCCATTTGCAACTCTTTGGCGAATGTTTGTTGGTAATCGAGTACCGTCTGTCGAAAAATAAATATCGAATACATGAAATTTGAATTTAAATGATAAATATATATATTTGTTTTTATTTTTTTTTTGATCCGATTATTTGTTTATATTTTTTTTTCTATCGAAAAGTAAAAGTTTAACTGTGACCTATTGAGTCAGTCAATTGAGGACATACTTTTTTCCCAAATAATGGATTCAATGGGATACCCAGCAACTGGACACTTTATTTCAAGTTGTTTTTCCGCGATTGCCGACACTGCTGGCATTGGACGTACATACGGCAATCCTGAAAATAAATAAAAAATAAACCGAAAATAAAAAACGACATGGATAGATTTTTTATTCTATTGGGAATATGCTTGTTAATAGACCAATTTATCCCATCGTTTTTCCATCAACTGTATAAATATAAATATAAATATTTGTTTATAATTTGATTGATAAATTTTATAAATTTAATGTTTTTAGCTTTAACAGAAGTAACTAAAATTTGAGTATATTTATATAATTTTATCTGGATCGCGATAAAATTTGATAGGATAGCAGGCGAGTATATTTGAAGGTAAAAGCTAATTAAGATAATTAATGCTGACCATAAACATTGAGCCTGGCAGAGTGAGATGATTCGCCGGCCCGGCTAGCAGCTGTGCATTGATATTCACCGCTGTCCTCGGATTTAACAGAGGATATGTTTACATGGGAAATAACATCCCCGTACACGGTGACGTACTGGCCAATAAGTATACGGTCATTTTGGGGTAGCGGAAACCCATCAAGCAGCCATGAAATTTGAGGCGTTGGATTACCAGCAGCGCTGCATTTAAGTGACACTGATGGTCCCGGCTGCATTGTTTGCTCGATGAATCGGTACACCAGTTGTGGAGATATTTCTGCTCACAAACAATTATTACATCGTCAATTATTAGTATTTTTTTTTTTTTTTTATTTTAATAAAACCCACACTCGAACTCGAAACACATTTTAGTTTAATAGGAACAAAAAAAATAAAAGATAAAAATAGATCATCTGAGTTGATTATGTCGACGTTAAAATGGGATAGTTAGACAGACAGAATGAGGGAGACAAGCATTGTCAGAGTATATTCGCGTAGATGAAAATTCTCGAGGGGGAGCAAGGAAAAAAAACCGGCACCACCAGACGTGATAATGCCACTGAGATTATTGAGGATACCAATTTTTATGGTATGCAAAGAGCAACCAGAGATTTCACTTTGCTATCCGCGATAACTTCTCATTCAAACTTTCCTGCAAGCAAATTTAAAGCCAGTTATGTTTACTTTTAATAAAGTTATTAATATCAAATAACACCAAAGTTAAATAGATAAATTATCGGTTTAATAAAAATAATTATAAATATTTTTAGAAAAGTGATAAGATAGATGTGGAAGTAAACCACAAAGTAGCTGACACTTTAGACGCTTAAAGGATATTCAGAATATCGTCAAAACCACAGGAACCTCGTTAGCGTATGCAAATCCAGGATGCTAACTATCATCATCACATCACGGTGTAGTGCTCCGGGAATGAGCGAGCACCCGAGGTTCTCTGGTACATCAATATACACCTACCTATCTACCTGTTTACACATTTTGCATCAAACTTTAAAATTCTATTACAAAAATAACAACAAATAAATATTACATTTAATATATACGGTAGTTTAATAATATGTGATCTCAGTTTATCAATATTGATAAAACATCAAATACCAATATAGCTTTGGGTTAATTAAAAACATATATGGCAATATATGTATTTAATTGAAGGTATCACATCCTGTTAAATGGATTCTTTTTGAGAGAACACCAATTAAATTAAAAAAGATACGCGTCAGTGTGGATAAACTATTGATTATTATTAAAATGTATTTACATAAAACTAAAATAATGTTCGTAGGTAAGCGCATCAATTGAAAATACAGCTGGATCGATTTTGGTGCTTTTCAGGTCACGCGGTGTAATTTCTATCGGATAGTTTTTATTTTTTAATACTTTTGTGGGTTAACTGTTTAAAAATTGTCGAAAGGACCTTGTAAATTTTTTTTGTTCAAAAAAATTCTTTTAAATTTAAAGAGAATAAGGTCTATTGGATGAGCTTGTAAATAAAAATAAACAACTATAAATGGTGACAGAGAACAGAAGAATTTAAATGCACATCTCTACGAGGGACTGTGAGATGGATAAATTTATTAACAAACACGGTGGTAGATGAGCATGTAGATCTAATTGAAAATCGGTGTGTTTGTACAGTTGGCACATAAACGAAATGAGAGAGAAGTTACGAAAGATGAGAAACAGAATTAATGATGATGACGATGACGATGATGAATGTATAGTTTGACTAGTTGAGTCAAGTATCGAGTTTGCATACTCTATAGAATATGTATGTTTGTTGTTGTTGTTGTTGTTGCTTACCTCCCAGGCGTAATTCAGCGATTCCCTGTGCCATCTCATGCTCGTTCCGAACAAAACACTGATACATACCACGATCCTCACGAGCGACAGCACTCACGGAAATGCGATCCCGAGAGATTAGACTTATATGATCGCCTGTCCGCAACGGCTGTCCGTCTTTCAACCAATAAAGCGCTGCCTGAGGGAAACCACTCGCGCTACACGTCTGCACAGTAAGGAAAAATATATTTAATTTGTAATATTTTATATTATATTATCAAAGCATCCTTTGACGTAAGATAATATATAATATAAATTTTATAAATTTTCAAGATGGTTTCTCTTTGTTTTTTCATAAAATTATATTTAAATGTAGTGTGTACTCACGAGAGAAGCTGGTTTCCCGAGATCAACAGTCTGAACAGGAGGCTGAACGTGTACACTCAAAGACGCAGAAACACTCAAACGAATTTCAAAACTAGCACTCCCTTCAACGTTGCTTGCTGTGCAAACATACGTGCCGGCGTCACTCTCTTGGACTGTTTGTATTGTCAAACAACCGTCCCGAATTTTGTAGTGACCTGAAATCTCATCAATAGGCTCCTCACGTTGATCCCGTTTAAAGTACCATCTGTAAATAATAACAACAACAAACTATTATTATCAATTCATTTAGTAACTATAAGATTTTTGTGTGTACAGCGTCGAGGCAAAGAAGAAACTCGATGACATTTAATTTATAAAGAGCTTAATATACATAAAGTTGGTAGATGATGTAGAGCAAGAGAACCTAAAGCTGCCTGAATTGCATTCAAGTTTACAAACGTTTCCATAATAACTGCAGACCCCAGTTCTCTTGTCCTTTATATATACTACTACTACTACTACTACTAATCCAACCCATAACTTACTACCAAGATAAATAGAATTCATGTATAGATATAAATGTATGTATTTATGACAGTAGATTCTCCCTTGCACGACTAGCCAGCTCTAGTAGTCGACAATGTATATGTATGTACGTATGCAGGAGGTATTCCGTAATTTCCCAGTAGCTCAGCAGAATCTTGGACTCATTTAGTGCGCAGCCTCAATAGCAAGATCCCTGAACTGTTAAACCCAACGAGTATTTCCCAGTAAACTATATGTTAGTAACCTTTGATGGAAATAATTCGTGACCACATCACGTACTCAGTTATTTCAATCTTTAAATCTTTCAATCGAACCAACGAAATCACAAATCACCGGTGATTTTCAAGTCAGCGCTGGCTCCCTACGTTAAAAGGAGGGTTGATACACATCTACCCTTGTATTTGTGAGCTTCACGGTGGTAATAGTAATAGTAATAGTGACTGGGTGAACAGTGGCTATATCTCTAATGAGATATTGCTCTCCGGAGGATAACCCTCAGGGAAAACGGAGGAAACTACTGGTGAACAACCAGAGTAACCAATTCCCCGAAGGCGATTGACCTTATACTGCTAAAATATATACCTACAACTTTACTCTCCTCGCTATTCTACCGGCATCCTTCTGTACCTAACAAGAGCCAGCGCAAAAGATGATGATGATGATGATGATGATGATGAAGATGATGATGATGTGCTTCTTTATTTCTTACTCTCTGTTCCAGTCCCGGGCGCTGAGCCTCCGTCATCTTATTTTTCTCAATATTGCTTACTCTACGAAATGAAGGAATATAAAAAATAAAAAAGGTAGACAAAAAATAAAATGAAAAAATTATAAAGAGAGAGGAATGGGGAGAAGAAGAAGCTGCCGGTGTATCTATGGATAATCGAATTTACCGAGGGAAATTGATGAGGAGAGGCAAAGAGGCAAAAAGACCGCGAAGGATGATAAAATGACAAGAGTCGAGAAAAGTCGAGAGGACCCGGATGCGGAAGGAAGGAAGAGAGCGAAATAGTTGGATGAAGCCAAGACTGCTGGTGTAGATGATGTAGATGCTGTAGATGCTGTAGCTGTATTGCGGTAACAGTAGTGGTAAAGCCAAAACCCCTCACACTTGTATTTTCACAGAGTCAACTCTACCGAGGAACGACGAACGAACGTAGTTCCAAGCTGATGCCAAGGGCTGGAAACTCTCTCCCTGGTATATACACAGCTAGAAAGAGCTACCAGAGTAGAATTCGGAGGGAGTGAGCAACACGAGCTCTTGGAATACCTAGTGACGTCGACGCTCCTGTAAACGTGGAATATTTGATGGGCTGTCAGAAGCAGTCTCTGTAATCAGCGGTCGGTTTGTTTACCGTTCTCCTACACAGAGAAAGATAGAAATAATAAAACGAGATGTATCTATCTATATATATATGTATTTATCCGTATTTCAGAATCTCGTCTTCTCATTCACTATTTTTATTTACCCTTTTCTCATTTACTTTCTGTTCTCATTATCATCATCATCATCGTCGTCGTTGTCTATGTTCAATATAGTTGTACGCGATATTTTCAACCCCGTAGATCCCGAGGATTATTGAAATTGAAAATCTAAACCGTAGATTAAAAACAAGACAGTGAAATTGGAAAAAAAGAGAAGAAAAAATAATAAAAGGGTATACACGATTGGAAGGCAAACATTATTTCTTGTGGGTTTCATCGGTATGTATGTTAACCAAATTGAATCAACAAAATACGCCGGGGTAAAGTGTCTTGCAAATAGTGTCGGGCTGTTCGTTGATAACACGATAACAAATCTCTTGATGACATGGGTGTATCTATCAACCGTATTTACAGTTAGCTGTGAATAATAAAAAAACATGACTTTATTTTCTGTACAAAACAAAAGTTTTTGGAACGCTTTTGGTAGTACCCTACTCTCTATACTCTGTGTAGTAAGTACTTACATCCATATAGTTTCAGTAATAAATTTTCTGGTGAAATGTCAAGTCGACAAACAGTTTTCTAGCCAACTAGCTGCAGAGCTGTAGAACTAAAAAGCTAGAAAGCCAGAACGCTATAAAACTAGAGAGTGAGTAAATTTATAAAATAAAATGGAATTCTTTTGTAAGAGAAAATAAAAAAAATATGTGAGATGCTTTTACGCCCAACTAAAAAGGTGCAGTCTGGAACAAATGATTTTATTCACAACGAATACTATGTTTAAAATTAACATTAATATGGAAAATAGAAGAATACATTTACCTGAATGAACACAGAACCCGGTTTTTTATTTTTTTAGCTTATTTTTTAGTATTGTGACTACTTCATTTCGGATTTTACGACAGTTAAGTTTAAAATAATAAAACGAACAGAAGGATAAACGCCAGAGGAAGATTGTTATTATTATTATCATCATCATTATTATATTAGTTGTAATATATGTTCTCAGAAGAGATTTGAATAATTATTTTTAATTCCCAGCCAGACGTCGAATATTAAGAGGAAATAGAATTTTAATAATAACGTTTAAATATCTACTTGAGAAAATTGTTTTTACCTGTTAGTCGGCGGAGGATTTGCGTACGCAACACAGGGTATAACCACAGTCTCCTCTAGGCGGGCTGACATTGTATGTAATTTTTCGTTTAATATCGGCGGTGTAAAACCTCTAATTTCTGTAATCACAAAAAATAAATATTCACTGTTAATTATAAAATCAACGAATTAAATCTCTTTCGAAATGAATTTTTTAATTATTTTACAAAAATAGTAAACTGGTCATATTATCCCAGTACTAGCCAGTATATATTATATAAATTACTCAAACAGTATTTTAAAACCCTGGTTAGTAATTATGTCGAATTGTACACATGCCTCTGGTGTATTTAGTTACATTGCAAAGCAAAAATAATTAACGATTATTATATAATTAATTTAATCACTCTGTTACACTGGAATGTGTATTTCACGAACATACATTTGTTTCTATTGCACGCCTCATAGCGCGAAGCGCGTGAGGTTGTGCTTTATACTCGACTAGTCAAGGTCAAGCAATTTTGTGATCTTTAAATGCCTCTATCCCAATCATATTACACTTATACAATGATATAAGTAGATGTACATCGGAAAAACACTTAAATTGAACCATTTTTTACTTCTAAAATCATTTCATGTTGCTATTTTGGAAAAAAAAACGTTTTGAAAAAAATTTTACGTGGACGTCCGGATGTCACCCCATTTAGGATGTACCAACGATTACTCCCGAACAAATTGATATTTCAAGACCGGACCTTTTTTATTAGTTAAAGAATTCGATTAACTGGGTCCGTATTTCATATCAATGGTCTAGTTTATGTATTTTTTTTTTTTTAATTGAATTTTTATTAAAATTCACTATCACTACGCGATACAACCGTACAAAGCCAAACGAACTTTTCTTATTTGTCACGTGGAAACTATAGCGCCACTTGATCAAGCTAGATTTTTTTAGACTGCGTGCGCATATGACAAGAAAAAAGGGCGCTGATATTTAAAAAAAAAATATAAAATACTCTGTAAGAAACTACTTAATTATAATTTTTTTTGTTTTTAATCAATTACACAATTAATTTTTTTCTTAAAAAATGAATGAGCGTCATGAGGCGTGCACTTTTGGATTTTCCAAACTTTTTAATTATTTATGTCGGTAAAAACTCGACAAGTGAATTAAATTACAAGTTAAATAAACAGCTGTAAAACATCTAGAAGTTTGTAAATATTCATTTCAGATTTACTGAAAAATTTACCCGGCTGAAAACGGTTTCTACAAAAAGTCATTCGAAAGTTAAATAAAATCCCAAAGGTCACGATTTTATTTTTATATTTCTTTTTTATTTATTAAAAAAAAAAAAAAACTATCCTTTAACTAAATCAATAGATAATTAAAATTAATGATGTTTGCCTCAAAGAAACTGCAATAATAATAATTGTTAATCAAACAATCTACTTGGGATTCACCGAGCTGAGAGAATTCATATGACAATAAAGATATATTTGATCTGTAAATTGGTTTATTTTATACGCAATTTAAACTTTCAATGGACTTTAATGTGAGATATTAAGTTGAAAAGATCCACGAGGAACATATTAAGGTTAAATTATAATAATGTGTTTGAAAAAGTACAACATAGAGGTTGGCAATTTAAGTTAGTATAAATATTGATTGTTGTTTCTCTTGACAAAAGTTTTGTTATTTATTATAAGAGAAGAAAAGAAAAGTTTTTACTCATGTTCATTCGAAATGAGTTCATGTTAGTTTTGTCCGTTATCAGCAATAAAAAAAAAAAATTTTTTCTATGCTGTATGTCATAAACAGCCTAAGAAATAAAAATAAGAAGAAAAAGAAGAAGAAGAAGAAGGAGTTCCTCGTGTGTTTCTTGGAGGAAAAGAAATAATAATATGAGCCTGAAAGTGGGTTACCCAACATATCTTATAGAATATATAGTAACACGTCTAATGGAAAATTGTAGACCTCAACCATAAAAATAAAAAACTATTTTTTTTACGACCTACACACATAAAACCGTGCAGCCCGGGAAAATTGAGCTTTCTGTTACACTGCCCCGAAATCAAGAAAACAATTTACAATTTTAAAAGAAAACTACCATTGTTATATCGATTGTTTATTCAAGTAGGTGAAATGGAATAGTTTCTTCAAGTAAATTCGCGGAGAGAGAAACATTTTTTAGCGATGAGCCAACTAAAATAGCTCGAGCTTGGGATTTAAGTAGTATAGAGTAGTTTAAATCAGACATGGCTGCTTTTCGTCAATATTTGCATCGCCCGAGCATAAGAATTGTACTGGTGAATTTTTTATTTAAATACATAACGAGTAAGAAAATAAGAGGATAAAAAACCATAGCAATAATGAGTTGCAAATAATTTTATTGTACTGATAAATTTATATACGATGCAAATTGTTTGTCAAGATAATCAGAGAGAGACAAAAATTTTAAAAGTAATTAAATTTGTGAGCTTAATTTATTAAAAACTATCATCAATCTACAAAAAAGTATAAATTTATTACCGTGAAAGATAATATTATTGGATATATTTGGGTTTGGCGGAAGATTGGGAGTAGCGCAGCGGAAATATAAGCCGCATGGAAAAACAGTCAAGTGGACGAGAAGAGAAGTAGTATACATCCGGAAAATGAAACAAGACGGACCAATGGAGAAAACCGGGAGGAGAGAAATATCCTCTTGAGCCCCAGCTAACTAACGATGCTTCCCTCCATGCGATACTCGAGATTCGCGTGCCGCTTCAGACAACGTCTGCAACGTGAGTAGCACAGAGATGCCACAAGTACCCCCTACATATACTGTCATGATATACATATACATATATACATTCATGCATATATACCAAACTCCAATTTATACCTAAGATCCTCATATATATGTACATGTACATGTATATTATGTAGACAGAGTTATGAGGATACTTTTTGTTCATGCTCCGATGAGTTTGTCATTATTCCTCGAGTGTGGTGGTCTCACTGTATCATATCATACTATTTAATAATAATAATAATAATAATAATGAAAATCATTTAAGAAAAGAAATAGTCGGATTAAATGATAGAAATAAAAATGGAGCTGTATGCAGATGGCGAGTGGTATTCAAGTGGGTAATCCGTTGAGATTTTGGAAATATTCATATTGCATGCAATCATCCAACTAACTAACACAGGGTTATTTGGAGTCGTGTTTGTCAGACGCAAACACACAATGCACCGGGAGCTTTGCCTGAGGCTTATTGTGCGGTTGTTACCAAACTAGTAAATGACCACCGCTCCCTTTCTGTATTAGTGTGGTATAGCAGCCGTTTAATTAAACATCACGGAATCCACCCACTCAGCTATTCTATTCTATTCTATTTTCCTCCACTCGGTCCAGCCAAACTATTGTTTTTATTGACATAAATACCCCCTGATATTATTATTTTTTCATGTTATTGTTCATAACAATTGACAACTATACAACAGAGCTGCTTTTGTTGACCAATTATAATAATTATTATCATATTAATAACAGCGAGCTTATAATTACCTGCTAACTGTATTCGTCCGACATTAGGACTAACTAATGTATCTTCCGTCAGTTTATGATGTGTTCTACATCTGTATGTCATTTGAGCATCAGCTCGAGTTATATTTATAATCATTAAATCGCCGTTGGGAAGCATGTGATATTTTCCATCTGTAAACATTCATTATTATTTATCAATTAATTAATGTTTCAATAAAATAAAATAATATCATTTAATAAATAAATAAATACCACTGGCAGAAGATGGATAAATATTAAAGGAGGGTTCTTGTAACCAAGATGTTACAGTGACATGATCACGAACGAAACTGGGTACGTTGCATCGCATAAGTACATTGTTGCCCAGGAAACCGCCGAGACTCTGAACTTCTGGATCGTAACGCTGGTTTACCACTAAAAGCATAATTATAAAATCTATTTGTATACATTTGTACAGATGAGAGTGAATCAAATGCCCAAGTACAGAGAAATCAGAGACAGACAGAGAGAAAGTTTAAAGTTTTGCGAATTGGCCAGTAACAGTAAAGTTTTAGAAGCGGAAGCTACTACTCGTTGAGTGCATGATGCTGTTCCAAGTCTCTCTCTCTCTCTCTTTCTCTTTCCGTTTATACAACATATTATTATTATTATATATAAAGCAAGATGTATGCCAAATGGCAGATAGAAAAGCCGAAACTGTACAGTGGTAAAATAGTCGAGGGTAACACTTGACGGTCTTGAGTTAAAGGGAAGAGTTACCGTTGCAAGACCAGAGAATTGGTATGAACGAGCTGACAAAATAGGAAATTATGGAATAGAAGGTCATTGAGGTTGCACTAGTCATTTTCTACAGCATCTCCTTGGCTTTACTGGTTCTGATTCTGATTTTGGTTCTGGTTCTGGCTATACTGCTGGGGCTGGTGCTGACGGTTTTGCCGGTAGGTGTATATATGTCCCGAGAAGTAATAGCGAGAGAGAAATATGTCGGGGAAAATATTAACACACCGGGTGTAGTGTATCGCGGGCAAGGAAGAGTAAAATTTAGTATATAAAGAGAGAGAGAGAGAGAGAGAGAGAGAGAGAGAGAGAGTTGAAATAGAGGGTTAGAGGGTTAGAGGGTTTGGAACCCGTTTCAAGAGTCAGCCAAGCGAAGCACTCAGACTCGCGAGAATAGGGTAAAAACTCGAGTTGCTTTTGGTATATCGTGGCCTCAACTTTAACACAAACCGCTTGGGCATAAACTCACCATCCAGCAGTCTAGCAGCCTAGCAGCCTACTGGTACAGCTTCCAAACCAGGCAACCACCCACCGACTATTCCACAGTCAGAGCCAGACGTTTTTCCTCTGCACCGAGTAATATTTACAAACCATGAAATATGCAGAAAATCCACCCGTCATTTGTGTTGTACCCGAGATTTAAAGTTATGCCCAAGAAAGGATGTTTTTAAAATAAATAACTACCGAAAGTATAATTCAGAAAAAAGTACATTTAAAATTTTAAAAACTTGTAGTCAATTTTATCTCGATTGATTTAATGCACCAAAAACAAAAATTTACAAAAATTAAAGTCTATGGCTGCGAGTCAGGCTAAAATTTATGCTGAAAACACTTTTATCGTAAAAAATGCAAATAAAGAAGGAGAAGAAGGCTATATTCATCAGAAGCGTGAGTAAAGTTCGTATACGTGAACAAGGAACAAAATCATTGTATGTAAAGTATAAAATCGGAAAAATAAGCTGACGGTGCTGCTAATACTTCTACTAGTGGTGGAGGTGAACTACTGGCTATGGGTAGTTTCAATCGAAAAAGGTAAAACTTCCGTTCAGTTGGCTATGATTTACGAAGGCGTTAGTTCGATAAGAAATTTCCGGTTCGTTTATTATTCCTGGGAGAAAATTCTTTTCTTCCAGATGTAAAGCCTCCATTTTCTTTTATTTTATTTTCTTTCATTTTTTTTTTTTTTTTTTTTTTTATATTTATTATCTTACAAAACAAGTAAGTTATTTTTTATATTATTATTGTTATTATTAATAGCAAAAATTAAAAGTAATTTTAAAAGAGTGTAGAAAAGTTGATTTAAACCGTTGAATTGGATTCAAACAGTTGTACAAAACAACAAAGTATAAAAGTTAAAAAGTGTTGAAGAAAAAAAAAAAATAATTGAGAAAAAGGTAATGAAATTACTTAGTCGATACTCGCGTTCAGTACTTTTTATCGGCATCAAACTTTGAGAAATAAATTCTCAAGAGAGTTATTAGTTATCAGAACAAATAAAATGAATTAATAATTATTTTTTTGCCCTCCGGGCGGAAAGTGACAACTTTCGTCCCGCTGCGCTAAACTAAGTTGCCGCTTTCCGCCTTCGTCGGACAAAAAAATAGTATACACTCCACGGGAAGTAAATAAGAAAGCCTCAGATCACATGTTTGTTGACCTCGGCTTCGCCTCGGCCAACAATTACATGTGATCTGAGACATTTCTTACTTTACTTCCCTAGGTGTGTAATATACTATTTTGCCCTCCGGGCGGAAAGTGACAACTTTCGTCCCGCTGCGCTAAACTAAGTTGCCGCTTTCCGCCTTCGTCGGACAAAAAAATAGTATACACTCCACGGGAAGTAAATAAGAAAGCCTCAGATCACATGTTTGTTGACCTCGGCTTCGCCTCGGCCAACAATTACATGTGATCTGAGACATTTCTTACTTTACTTCCCTAGGTGTGTAATATACTATATTTGTTTGTTTGTTGGCTATAAGCTATAAGAATAATAGTAATAGATGATTAGATTAGTTACCAGCTCTAACAGTGACGTCTCTGCTGACAACAGCCCCAACACTGTTAATTGCTGTGCATTTATAAATAGCCCAATGAACATCCTGACGAAAGGCTTCCGCTTCAAAGGCAGGGAAGTAAATGGTTCCATTACTAAATACCATTCTAATCCCAGGTATGCTGGCGACATTACCACCGTCTGCTGCCAGCCATTCTACCGTTGGCTCAGGGTTTCCCCTGACAGTGCAATCGACACGGCCTCCACTTACATTTGTGAATTCAACCCTCGACTGTGGCTCTACTATGAAATTTGGACCCTGCATTTCGTACGAAGCTTTCCCACCTGAAATTAATAAATTATCATTATTATTAAAGGGTTAAAAATAAAACCAAGCTCCATTTATACGCTTTTAATTTTAAATCAATACACAGAGAGGTTTAAGCATCAATTATTAAAGAATAATAAAGTTTAATGAGTATTGTATCAGCTGGGTAAAGCTTCAAACATTAATACACTTTGAAGCAAGTAAAGTGCCTGATGTGCAGCTTGAAAAATCGACTCATTGTTTTTTCTTCAGAGAAAAGAAAGAGAAAAAAATAAAAAATAAAAAAACAAACACAAGAGAAAGAGAAAAAAAGAACAAGACAGAGAAAGAGTTTGAATTGAGTAGGGTTAGTAAGCTTTGAATGGTTGTGTGTGGCGAGTGCGTTCTTTACTTTACCAAGTACTCCAAAGTAACGTGTATATAGATATAACTTTACTCATCGAGTAGGAATGAGAAAACCCTCTTCATTGTTTAGATATTCTGATGAGCCAGCTCAAGAGTTACTTCTCAAGAACCCATTTAAAACTACCATAGAAAAGACAATAACTCGCCAATTATTATTTTAACTATTTTAACAACCAATAAATAATCAATTTTTCTTGCTACAATGAATCTTTTTAATTATTGAAATGTTTGCACTAAATTTCAATCTACAACTATGAAATTCAATAAGAGTGTTTATTAAGTTTGAGGTAGAAAAATAATATAAATAAAAATGACAGTAAATAAAATTGTTAAAGTATTGTCTCTAGTAATAAAGTGGCCGAGTTGAGCGGGCTGAGCAAGCAGCTGAGAGCTTCAGGTAGTTGTATAACACCGTGTAGAGTAAAGAGGGTGGTATAACAACCTCTAGGTACCAGCTACGAGGTATCTTGATGCTACAGATAACGATGAGCCTGACATCGTTCAAGATGTTATCGATTTAGTACAGTAATTTCGGTTACTATATAACAACGTTCTGTACACATTTATTTTCACAATAATATTTTATCTCTTGTTCAAACAACTAACAATAAAAATAAAAAAAAAAAAAACTATATTGAAATTATTAATTTTATCCACCTTTAGATATTTACAGTTTATAGTTTTATTAAAAAGACCGCCCTGGGAAATAACATCTCGATAAAAAAAATTTAATCAAAGAATAAGCTCCCTATATATTTATATATACAAGTTGAGTAATAAATTCTGTTACTCAACATATAAAGACTTTTTATAGTTGTTTTTTTTTTTGTGCATACGTGACATGTTTGCGTCTAGAAACACTGAGTTACTTTATAGATTATAATAAAATATTTTTTTTCGTAATAAATTTCGATAAAATTGTTTTTTGTTTAAATATCAGCGTAAACCAGGCATTACACCTCTTTTATCAGTTATTATTTTGTATTTTTTTAAAATATAAATTTTTTTCCCATGAAAAAAATAAAGAAGGGATTTAAATTTAACTTTTGTAATTTTCATTGGACTAATTGTTGTAGAGGATTGTATTAATGAGAAAGAAAACAATGATAAAAAATAAAAAATGAAAAAGTAAGAGCAGAATGATTAAATCTATTGAGGATAAAAGAGTTTTGAGTGTTATTATGTTGTGAAGAGCTTAAGAACAAAAAAACCCCGAGATAGTATCTTTACAGAATGTCGTAATAATAAAAAATAAAGTAAATAAAGTAAAAGAATAGAGCATCGTTGACCGTAGAGCGTGGTATACCTATAGTATTGAACGAAAGAAACAACTTGAAAGTCTGGTGCTGTTCATCCGGTGGTTTACAATTACCGTCTTGCATTCAGTCACTGAACGAGAAGAGAAGCGCGCCTAACAGACGACGCCGGAATTCTGCGGCTGCCATCCAACAATGCAAACCAACTTTCTCGTTTCACAGTATTGTTTCCATTGTTCCCTTTATTTTTTTTTCTCGATCATCCCGTACTAGTACTAGTACCAGCAGCCTGCCGCCATCCAAGCGTTAGCTCGCCCCCTGCTATCATCATCCTGATATTATATGCCACTCTTATACCTTTGCTTGTACCACGCTCTTCTCTATACCCAGGCCAAAACCAGTCCAAAGATTACTGATTTCAATGCTTCTACTATCTACGCTCAATTTTATCAACCGACTCTGATGGTATGTGCATCTAAATACCCTATCCAGATATTGCCTTTCCTCTTTTACTCCAATAATAATCTCCTGATGCTGTTATTCATCCACTGTTATTAACTCTAATTTACCAACTACAATTGTCAATAAATTTATTAATTAATTAACAAAGTTATTTTCAGATTTATCCAAAAGAGTTTTCTCAATATACAGAGTACAAAAATTAATAACTAATGTCTCATCCAATAAATAAGATAAAAATATACTTGAAACGTCATTTCATTCCTTTTAAATTTTATTTAGCTCAACATTTATCAGCTTGAGTGTATATAAAATCAATAAACATTTAATAAAATGACAAAAGTTTACGAAAAATAAATATGACGACTTATGGCAACCTTACAACTTCCCGCTGACAATCGATTTGGTATCTGTGAAATTTTTTTAAGGAAAACCATTTTAAAATTCTATCTAAAATAATTCCCGGATTTTAAGATACTAACTTGAAATTTATTGCAGTCAAACTTTATTATTTAGCAAATACTTTTTTTTTTTTTATAAAAAGGAAAACAATAAAAAAGTAAGAAAAGTAATATCACATTAACCCTTAAATTGTTATGTCAGTTTGCTAGACTACTGTTATCAGAACTTTTTAGCTATAACTTTTTTCTATCCAATGCTTGAAACTTGTCCAAACTTTCGAATCATTTGGTATTGAAATAAAAAGTAAAAAAAAAGTCGATGGGACTTGACTTTTCAAAAAATAAATTGTTTTTCTTTCTATTTCCCGGATAAACAGTGATTTATTACATATTTTTAGTAAAAATCTAATAAATTATTCGTCATCATTCGATCAAACAAATTTATAAACATTGAGTATTATTTTATGGAGTTTTCGATGTAAAATAAATCATAAAATTCAAAATTTATTCTCTCTGCTTTCGGAAACAATATTTTTTGATATTTAAATTTAAAATCTTGAGAAAATAGATCGCTGTAATATATACCTGAATAAATAATGTAAAATGAAAAATTGAAAGATAAACGGGATTGTATAAGGAAAATTAAACGGTGATTATGGTTATTAAAGGTAAAGTGAGCAATCGTAGTTAAAATTTTCATTTAAATATTGAAAAGGCGCAGTATAAAAAAAGAAGAAAAATATGAAAAAAGGGCAGTATATAAAGAATATTGAGTAATATAGCCAAGAACGAGAGGGTTTGAGAAGCAGTTGGGGTACCACCTCAACGCCGGATTGAGGTCGATCTTTATGTATGCTTTCCAACATCAGGGGATAAGGGGAGAATCCATTAGGGCGTTCGTCGCTACTAGTTTAAACTCTTGAAAGAATATATATATATATATATATAAAAGCATGTATGGATGTGAAGACCAATAACAGAGTATGAAACGTACTGCACTTTCGTCATAAATTGATACTCTATACGATCTGGTAAATGGGCACGTTGTTTCCCTATCAAGTATCCTGGAATACATTCTGGGTATTGATTAGCCAAATTCGATACCTCCCCAGTCGTTAATCTATCTAAACGTCTACATGTCACCAGATCATTTCTAATGTACGATTAAATTTTTTATAACCAGATCGTGATAATTATAAAAAAATAATGGAGATATTAATAAATGATAGCAAGAAGATTCCTGTATAAGTTATAAATTTAGAGATATGCGGAGGAACGAGAAGAGGTCGTTCGCTATTCGCTATTCGCTATACAACTAGCTCGTTAACTTAGTTGGTTTCCTCATACTCGTCAGAAAACAGAGGTTGCCCCCGAACTTTACCCTCGGGAGACTCGACATCTCTGGATCGATCCTATCCGACATCGGAACTCCTTCAAGTACTGTATTCACGTGACGTCTAACCTGTGCTGCTTGGCTTGGTTAAACCGTAGTAATTGATTCACCTCTTTGACATTTAAAACTTTTTATTCTTACTAACCCGAAGTCTCTGTTTAAATTAATATACATTTAACGTTTTTTAAATAATCTCATTTATTTTTATCGATTTAATAAAATCAGCATCGGATAATTAGTCGAGTTAATTTTTATTGTAAAATAAAATCTCAATGTATATTTAACGGGTTTTATATTTAAAATAAAAAGGATTAATACTGTGTTTGCTAAATATTTCGGTGCGTGTAACTTGAATCGTCAGAGGAAAAAAGTCATATACCTTTGTGATATTAATATTTGAACAAAAAAAATATAACAAAAAGCTGTAATAAAACTGGGAATACTTTACTGCAATATAGTAACTCGATGTTAAAAAAAAAAAAAATCCATGGAGGAATATATTCCATTAAATATAGAATTTTATAATGAAAAGAAAAAAAAATAAAAAGTAATTATTCGAATCTCTAGACTATATTGTAAATAAAGGACAATTTATTGGTATAATTTAGCTGATTGTAAAGTTTGAAATAATCTAAAGTTACAAATGTTTGTGTAAAATCAATTCTCGCGAGTGCAGAGACCATAGAGCAAAGAACAAAGAGCAAAGACCAAATATCCCGAACAAGAGAACTGATAATCAAAACTGGGTATTGAGAAGTAATAAATAGACAATATAGATAATAGTTAATGGTTAATAGTTAATAGTTGTTCAAAGAATGATTAACCACAAATTATATACATATAAATACAGGAGGGTAAAGGTGGAGATAGAGATGGAGATCTAATGTCTCTCGTCACAGGAAAACTACTGACACTGGAGTGTGGTTTGAAACTACCTAAAATAGAGCCAGTGTACTGCTCTGAATAGGAGAGAATATATACACAGAGCAAGAGACTTTGGACATACATACACCAGTACAAAGACCGAAATGCAAATATCTCGAGGTATTCGGTCCTGTGTACTTAGGAAGACTCTTGCTCTTGGTACAACCTGCCGTCCTACACTATGCTATTTTACTATCCTATACCAGAAACTGACCGACCAAGCTGGTAGAGAGACTACTCATGCATAGAGATTGTACACCAAACGTGTAAAGTTTACCCTTGATCATTCACTGACACTCATATAAATTTAAACTCACAAGCTATCGATTTTATCCAAAATACACACCTCGACACTTGACACTCAACAACTTTTATTTTATTCAAATCATTTTCATTTATATCACTTATTCTATCTCTATTTTATTTTATTTTTCTGAATCAAGCAATGATCTTTTTTTTTTAAGTATCATAACCAGTAAACGTTTAACGATCGAAACCAGCAGCAAACTTTTACAACTTAGGACATCATCTCTTCACATCATGGATTCAAAAATATTTAATGCCTTTATAGCTTATAAACTTATATTACTGGCATGTCATGAATAATATCATAAACGAAATAATGATTTATGTATGAAAAAAAAATACAAATATTAAGGATGATAAAAAAATATTTTTCATCTAGTTTGGTAATTAAATAAAAATAAAAAGTATATTTTATAAAAAATAATTGACTAATTAAATGACTAGATATCAAAGCTAATTAGTTTATGTGTAAGAGAGTGAAAAAGTTTTTAAGCTGAAAATTAGTTTGTAAAAAAAGTATATGCCAAGTGTCGTTGAATATGTTTGCGCATCAAGCATTAATTTAAGCATCAGGCATTTCTTTTATGAATCCCCTCATGAAATAAAAGTATCTATCTATCTGTAACGAGGGTTTAAAGTTTTATAAATTCCGCAGTCCGTTTTAAAGGTTCTATTTAAAAGATATCAACGATCGCCGTGATATTTATTTATATATATATGTATGTATGTATATTATAGTCAGTGTTATGGATATTTTCACGTATGTCATGAACACTTGCGCCGGTTGAGGACAGGTACGCCCGAGTTATTTCCTGTGAAATCATTGTTATTCACACGTCATTCATCTATCACCACTTTAATTAAAAAATAATATTTCAACGAGCATCTTTTTGTGGATTTATTTAAAATAATATATTGTTTATTATAATTTACAATTAATATATATATATATTACTGTGTATAAAAAGTGATAAAACTTTTTATCCGTGAGTTTTCCGTGAAATATCTAGTCGAGAAAATTAATTAAAAGTTTGATTAAAAATGAAATGAATATTATGTAATTAAATTCATCGCAAGTTGTGTTAAACATGATTATTTAGAATTTGTAAAACACAAAGTTGATGATAGTGATTTGTATTTGTGGTCGAGAGGAAAATGAAGAACCAAACGCGTGTATCTGTTGTGGTTCCATGTTAATTACACATTGAATTGTTGATATATCTACAATGTACATATGTGTGATATGCAGGGTTGAAAACTATGATAACGATGCTACCATTCTCCTCCGTGTGGTACATTCCCGTTTTCATTTCCGACATACCCACTGACAACACTCTGTAAAATTAACTCAATATTTTCCCAGACATAAAAACCTATTTAAATCTAATATTATCTATATTATTAAGAGAATAAGAAAAATTTTGTCTCATCAAGTGAAATTTAGTAACATTGTAAAGATCTTGCCTTGAATTTGTGCCCTTTCAAGATTTCATATAATTCTCACCGATAGTCAATTTATGATGATAAGTATTTAGACTGCATTCGAAAATGCTCTATTTCTAGATACCTAATTAAGAAATGACCTTGTATCTTGTAAACTATTGACATTTTTAAAGATATAAGCTCATCCCGATGTTACACTCATCGAGACCTTTCATTTGAGTACCCACATCAATTTTTCATATTTATATATATTATATATGTATATATGAAAAATATATCAAAAATGCATGTGGGGACTCAAATTAAAGCTCTTGATGAGTATAACATCGGGATGAGCTTATATCTTTAAAAACGTCAATAATTAAGAAAATACAGTGAAAATACACTTTATTTAATTAATTATTTATAAATAAATCAATGTCTTATAAATGTCTGGATATTTAGTTATCATTATTGTAGAGATAACTAAATAATATCCATTAATTTGTTAAATGTGTTAAACCGGTTACCGTACGTGACTCTGTGTACTTTACATAGGTAGTCGGAGGTTTTGAGAGCGAGAACTAGAGAAATAAAATTATAAAAACCTTCAACAGCACTATAAATAATAATAATAATAGTGAAGAAACGAATGAAGGTTCCATTTCCGGCATACCAATTACCGAAACAGGAGCGAGTAATTGTTTGCTCGTGCCTTACACCACCGTGATAGAAACAGTGAAATATATATATATGTAACTGGAGGGTGTAAGAGTGAGCAAGCCATAAAAATAAATGGAAAAGCAACGGACTAGTCAGGTTGTACTCTGCTCCGGTTAGGTTAGGTTGACTACGATGACTACGAGGAGAAATACCCAAGAGTAGTGGAAAGCAATGAGAATAAGGGTGGTTAGAAGTTGGCGCCAACCGAGTGGTAAGGTTGATTGTAAAGCAGGAAAGACTGCTAAGGTGCTACCAGCTGTCAGACAAAGAAATATTCTCCTGTATTCTCCGTTCCCTTGGACTAATGAGACCGCGCGGTTACTTCAGAGGCCGGGGACAAATTGAAACGTACGACGTCGACGACTACGACCACTACGACTATGGTGAGAACGAGGAGAACTGGCAACCCAGAGGCCAGATAGAATGACTACTAGTATTACTAGTACTACTACCATGACAACGACAATGAAGGGAGAGATCAAGCAACCTCTACTACTCTTACTCTTACTCCTGCTCCTTCTGCTGATGCTGTGAGCTGTGACTACTACTACTACTACTACTGCTACTACTAGTATTCTTGATGCGTAACTCTGTCACCTATACACCGTCTACACCACAGTCTCCCTTTACTTCCCTCAACATAATTTCGCTTCCATCTTCGGCCTCCACTATATACACCTACAGCTTCTAACCATGCAATTCTCCACACACGCCTCTCCATATATTTCCTTACTACATATATGCCTTTCCATTACTGATCTACTCAATTATAAATTAATTATCAGTAATTAATATTTCAATTTATCCGCTTTGTTTCATATTTTTATTTATATTCTTTAGCACAACACAAAGCTTAACTGCAAAAAGTCTGTTGATATTTATTTAATTATAAAAAGTATATTGTTCGGGGTTTAATGGATGAGTTGGATGAATATTGTTTTTTTTTTTTTTTTAAACTAAAAAACGCTGAAAATGATACGATAAAAAAATGGAAAAATTTTTTTTTTTTGTTATGTTAATAACGCTGCAATAAACAGGACGGTATTTTTTCAGAAAATAATTAATGTAGATTATAACGTTTCTTTTAATTAACAAGTACGGCTGAAAAATAATATTTTATTATGTCATGGATACTTACAATGAATTTTCTGCTAATTAATCCATTGTTGTGAATAATTAATCCGATTGCATACTATCATACAAATTTAATTCAATTTAATTAATGTGATATAATCATTGATAAATACTGATAATGTCTGATCACTCGTATTGATGTACTACTTGTTTGAGGGGAAGAGAATGAAATATTTTGTCGGTAAAAATTAAAAAAAAAACTCGTAAAAGTAAAAAATAAAAAAGGCAGCAACATTGCGCCAGGCCATTAAATCTTAGTGGAGTTTAATGAAAAAGAGCAGACCCTTTGGTGGTGGTGAACTAAGGAAGATTCAGCGAATAAGAGGAAAGAAAAGCCGGTGTATGGCCGACACGAGTAATACTACTGGCAGTAGCGGTTAAAAAGGCTAGATACCGCGTTGCGATATGGCGGCATAAAAGCGTACTGTGAGTACAGGAATAAAGAAAGAAAGAAGTGTAACAGAGTATATAAATGGAAATATAGAATATAGAATATGGAATATATAAAAGTCTTGAGCATGCAAAATGCTGCGTCGACGTTATCGTACCCATACCGGTTCTTAGATAAAGAGGCTGACGTAGTGAAGACCAAGTCTTGCCATTTTTCAACTATACTTTTGCTGAGTTTTACTTGGCACAGTCTTTCCTACAAGTCATGACGTGTATATATATATAGATATATACACACGTGTGTGTAGTATGAGGGTATAGATGTAGCTTACTCTTCAAGGCATATCCTGGCATTTCTTATTGTTCACGTTTCCCACATTGTTCCCGCAATGCGCGCACCGACGGGGAACGACGTCTTAACGAAGATTTAGACGTTCCAACCTCTTACATTATGTTGCGTGACCAGAATTTATTTGTCTCTAGGCGTCGTATTTTCTCACAATAGGGAATACCACCAGCAGCCTACCTTTCTCAGCCCACTGACATACGTTACGACATATAAACAAACATTCTTATATATGGATCAAATATATAGATCTATATTATGCTACTCTGCTTTTATTTATTTATCTATCTATCGTGTACTACGTCACTCCAGTTGCTCATCTGTTATTATTACGTAATAGGATATGTGTTGATACATGAGTTAAAACGAAAATTCCTACTCTAATTCCAAATAGAATTCCAACTGATGGCGAGCTAACTTTGGAATTTCGTACAGAGCAAATACTACTATTCATTGATAAGATTCTTTAACCAGAAATATCTACAATCATCTCTCTCCAATCGCTCCAATTTATAATTTCATCAACTATGTTAAACCTCTCTCTATTATTTTAATCAATCCACATATCACATATTATCCTTAATAATAATGACAACAACTATTCTTCTTATCTACAGAGAGAGAGAGAGAGAGAGAGAGAGATTTTAATGATTAAAAGCTATCCATGATCATACATCATATACCTCACATATAATGTGGCTTTAGCGGATACCAGTCGAGGCTGTCGGTCTTGATTCGAGATTACTTGCAAGTTCCATTACTAGGTGTACACCAGAAAAAAAAAAAAAAAAAAAAAAGAAAAGGTAATGCGAGAGTATTGAAGGAACGAAATTCAAAAAAAAATAAATAAATAAAATAAGAGTTGAGTAAAGTGGTGAGAGGAAAGTAAAAAATACTAAAGTATAGAGTTACCACAGCAAAATAGGTAAATCGAAAAATAGAAAAATAGGAAAATGCCAAGACAGCAGTAGAAACAGCCCGACTAAGACGAAAGTTAACTGTTTTTTTTTATCCTTTTTTTAAATGCTCTAAAACCAGCAACGTACAAGTCTGTAGATAACGATAATCGATCGGTACTGACCATCCACGAGACGGCATCACCAATTGAGTAAATAAAATTTCGTAGCCTCAGAATTGGTCAATTTTGTGGTGATTAAGGTAAAGAATGTCATTTTAGGGCAAACAAAATAAATAAAATAGATAAAGGGAAGAAGAAGAGGAAGAGGAAGAGGAAGGAAGGAACAAAATAAAAGGGTAGACAAAAAAGTTCTTTGTCGAAATTTTCATCTAGTGGTAGCAATATGCTCTTTTTCTTTTATATACCCGCAAGCTTCCTTATACATTTTTTCCTCATCTCACAATACATACAAGAAAAGAAGAAAGAAATAATAACAAAAAAAAGAAAATACTAGCGCTAATGTAAGAAAGTAACTG